>NC_137162.1:3742671-4007671 GCF_951394435.1 Stenella coeruleoalba | reverse complement strand
TAAAGGCATCAGAGTTGATGGTGGAATTGATTTTCCTCACTGCCAAAGTGACCCCACTCCTGACTCACGTGGAATTTTAAGTGCTCAGAAAACTACAGGGAAGAAAATGAGTCTCGTCTATAAATTGACTGCCAAGAGATGCCCACTATTCATATTTCCGTTTATTTCCTTCCCGTTTTTCAACTAGATATAAATTCTCACTTAGTATTTTAAGTGGCTTGTATTGCATCGTCTGGGCAGACCACGCTTTCTGACTATTCACTCTCATTGAAAATAAAGGCAATTTCCATTGTGACGAGCATCTTGGTGCAAAAAGCATGCACTGTACTTGAGATGATTTCCTTCTATCCTTGTACATTTCCTTAGCGCCTGAGTTAGACAGTGTGAGTTAGCAAAGGCTCTGGTAACTTACCGGTAAGTTCCCCCTCTGAAGGTCTATCATTTATGGCTCCACAGCCCCTCACCCGCCTTTGAGGCAGGAAGCGCCTCCTGGATTCCACACCAGCAGTGAATATCGTCATTAGTATTTTGCTACCATCATGGGTGGAAAACGATTTCTTAAAATTTGTTTGCATTTACATTTTTTTGATATCTAGATGAAGCTGAGCAGTTTCTTTTTTCTCCTGCTTATTAGTTATCTGAGTTTTCTCTTTAGTGAATTATTTATGTCCTTTGCCCATTTATTCAGTGGAATAGGCAGGTTTTCTTACTGATTTGTAAGAGCCTTTTGCATATTAAGGTTAACCCTTGGTCATATTTATTGCAATTATTTTCATCCCATTTGTAGTTGGACTTTTAATTAAAGATAATTTCGTGTGTTTATTTTTCAAACTAGCCCAGGGTATTAAACTCCTCCATAGCAGGAATAAGAATTTTCCAGAGGAAAAGTTCGACTCAATGCAGAGGGTACAACCAATCGGAGGCTGGTGGCTGTGGGTTTTAGGAGCTGGTATCTCCAGATAATTTCTCCAGTCAGTCCCTGACCGCCTTTGGCCTCTGCGCATACAAACACTGTGAGCATTTTTTCCACTTGCAGCTTCTGTGGGGTTGCCAAGTGACTGTTTTGTTTGTTTTCCCCTCCTAACACAAATAATTTGGCGTGGTTTCCATACAAACACTTATCAGCTCTTCCATGTTATTAGCACACAAACTCAGGGGCATTTCTGTATATGCTGTGGGTGTGAGGAATCAACCACAAAAGAATTGAAGGGCTCTCACTCCGACAGTGGTCTGTGATTACGCTGGAAAGCCAGCCCCACAACTGGCCAGGCTTTGGTGACCATTGCCACTTTCAAGGCTGAATTATATATTTTTCTTAGTTGCTTAGCTATTTCAGTCTTTCATTCCTCTACAACTCTCTGATGAATACCATCTGGCCTTAGTAATTTATTACAATTTAATTTCTCAATTTGTTCCATCACTTCTTTCTTGATATTTCTATCAGAAAAAAAAAAAAAATTGTTCTCGCCCTGGCCCCTGTCACCTCCATGAGAGGACTCCAGACCCAGAAACAGGTCGAGAGCAGAGACCTGTGGTCTCCCTGCTGCCTGGGATGGAACAGGGCCCTGAGTACCGACCTGGGCTTCTCCTTCTGCAAAATGGTGTGACATAGCACTAGGCATTTGTAATTATTCATATCTGTGCGGAATTCCAGGAAAGAATGAGGGGAATATGCTAAATACTTTGCGATCACAAGCGACCGTCTTTCACGGCCACTGTGTTTCTGCAAGTTTTCCTTTCATCACCCTTTTGTTCATGTAGTACATTTAAATAAGTCTCAGATCTGTGGCTAAAGTCAGCATATCCTGCTAGAAAGTGAGAATTCTCATCACTCCTCCTGAAGCTGGCCTTTTCCTGATCCGACAAAACTAGAGCATCTCTGCATGATGGAAAGCAGCCTATGCTCCCGTGCACATCTAGGAAAGAGCATCATGGAGACACACTACGTGAGACAGGCCACCTGGGTGTTTTGACAGCCATCCTCTCTGCCCATGAGTGACGTGGGCCTGGTTCTGGACATCTTGGGCCCTTTGGTGTCCAAACTCACTTTGATGAGCACATGCCCTGCTGTAGGTCTCCCAGACCAGGCTTGGGTCCTTCCTGTTTTGATGAAACTAATGCATCACTTAGGCTTAAAATGACAGATCACCAGTAGTCAATTTGATCCTTTGATCCACCAAAAATTAATTTTAAAGGCACACGTATGCTGGTTGAGTGGCTGAAAACAGTCCCAGTATGGCCTCGTGGACAACGGCTGCAGCTGGGCTTTGCCGCACTCTGCCTTTTCGAGGACCAAAGGCAGTCTGAGCCTCCCCAGGCCCAGCTCCCTGACATCCCGAGGACACGGGCAGACTGTCCCCACGTGGGAGGACACCGTCCCAGAGAGAATTGCTCCCATGAACCCCATCACCTCTCCCAGCCACACCAATTACTCTCTCTAGGTCTGTGAGAAAAGTACATAGATCCCTACACCTGTAGAGGGGAGGGCAAGTTCTGAGACACCTGGGAGGGCAGGACTCACCTGACACTCTGGAGGTGACGCTAAGGTAACACGAGAGATCCTGCCCCACCAGTTCCGTGGGCTGTACGGGGTACCTCGGGCCACGAGAGCATCAGCTCGTGTGAGCCTCATACAGCCCAGAGTGGGAAGCAGCTGGCGGGGGATGGGGGTGGGGCGGCGAGTTCTGGATGGCTTTGTGTTTTCCCTCTTTCTGCTTTTCATCCCTTTCTCCCCTGTTCCTCCTGGAGAGAAGGGGCACCCAGGTAGGGAAAGAGTGAGCTCCGGGCCAGGCTGGGAGGTCCGGGATGCTCTAACCCAGTAGCTGGCATTTGCAAGCTCCTACCCCAGGCCTGACAACACAGCCCTCAGGGCACCCTTCTCAGGGCCAGGAAGGCGTCCACGGGGTCTTCCTGCCTCTGCCCCACCTTGACCCCAGGTGCCTATTGCCAAGGACGTTCATGACTTCGCTCCTCTCTTTAGTCAGTAGGCGCTGACCCCTCTCAGGTGCCTCCTTGTGCCACCTGCCCCTGCCCCTGGGTGGGGTGAGACAGGTCTGGAGAGAGACATAAAAGAAGGAACTGAACACACAGTGGGTGAGGGAGTGTGTGCATGTGTGTGGGTGTGTTTGCAAGTGGGAGTGAGTCTGCACACGTGGTCGTGTAGGTGCGTCTGTAGGAGTGGACGCACGTGTCGGAGCGGGTACCGAGGTTTTGAGTCGTGCTGGGGATTTTCAGGAAACGCAGGGGCCGTGAGGAAGGGTGATGGGGAAGGGGACTGTCTCCTCAGTTAGCTGGGGCTGAAGGGGGGCAGAGCAGGTCCTGGGGCCCCATCATCCCACACCCCAGCCAGACCCCCAGCAAACGACAGCTGAAAGTCATGTCTCTTCCTGGAAGCCGCTGGCAGCCCAGGGAGGTGGGCTTCATGCTGCCCAAACAACCTGAGCCCATTTCTTTGTCTCTCTTGGGAAGTGTCACCTTCCCAGCTGGTGGCTGTCATGAGGATTAAGGGAAACCATGGCTGTAAACCGCCACGAGACATCCGTCCATCCGGTTCCCTTCCTGCCCCTTGAGGAGAGCTTTCACTCTGCCACCAGTAACCAGCCCGGAGACCCCAAACCTCTCTGGAGACGCTGATCATCCCAGGGACTGGGCGGGTGCTGTGAGTCGGGACAGCCACTCAGAGGAGGCTTGGAGACTCAGTCTGAGTGTTGGGGGCCCCGACTTCTTCCCCCTACCCTACAGCTCAGGACAAGATGGGGTGCAGGGGCAGCTGGAAAGCCAGCCATTCTGAACCCCAAACTTCACTCTTCTCTGCCCCTTTGATTGTGAGCCAGGTGGGTGGACCCTGTCCTTTCTCGCTTCTGTTCTCACAGCTGGTATTGCAATGCATTTGCCCTGTGCCTGCAGAATAATGGCTTTGGCGTTCTGCGAGGCTGAGGGTCAGTAGCAGGTGTGCTTCAACCCCATCTGCACTGTTTCCGGGGTTGGGGTTTTTTGGGGGTTTTTTTTGTGTGTGTGTTTTTGTTTTTGTTGTTTTGCTGCTGTGGATCCTAATTTTGTTTTAAACGGGGGAGCTTTGCTCTTCGTAGATTGTAGTGGACGTTTATGATGAGGTTTCTGAAGAGAGGACGGACTACCCAACTTAAGAGCGGAAACTGAGGCTCCCACGTGGAGGAGATGCAGGAGGCTGATCACAGAAGGTAGCTTCTATGTGTGAGACGCTGTGGTCACTTATATGCGAATCTAAAAAATACAACAAACTGGGCTTCCCTGGTGGCGCAGTGGTTGAGAGTCCGCCTGCCGATGCAGGGGACGCGGGTTCGTGCCCTGGTCCGGGAAGATCCCATGTGCCGCGGAGCGGCTGGGCCTGTGAGCCATGGCCGCTGAACCTGCGCATCCGGAGCCTGTGCTCTGCAGCGGGAGGGGCCACAGCAGTGAGAGGCCCGCATGCCACAAACAAACAAACAAAAAACAACAAACTAGTGAGTATAACAAAAAGGAAACAGACTCACAGATATAGAGAACAAAGTGGCGGTTATCAAGGAGGGAGGGGGAGGGGCAGCTTAGGGGTGGGGAAGTGGGAAGTACCAACAACTGGGTATAAGATAGGCTCAAGGATGCACTGTACAGCATGGGGAATAGAGCCAATAGTTTGTAATAACTGTAAATGGAAAGTTACTTTCAAAAATTGTACAAAATATGAAAAACATGCTGTGACTCTAAACGTATACAATGTCATATATCAACTATATCTCAGTGAAATTGGACATTTTTTTTAAAAAGAGAGAAGCAAGTGACTGTCCTCCCAATAGGAGACACTTTTTTATGTATATTCCTCTTAAATTTGTCCATAACACACTTGTTTATGAAATTGAGAATTTTTCTCCAAATTATGTCATGATGTACATACCATGAGTGTAAGTGTATTTGTGTTGCAAAAATCAATATTTTCTAAATGCCCATTTAAAAACCAGCTGAAAAGTATGGGAAAAGGAGTTGTTAATCTAAAATCTAATTTCTGGGTCAATCAGTCATTCCTGATGGAATTACTAAGAAATAGGGCCTTACAGCCAGAAGGATCAACTTCTACTCCCCTTCAGGGAGGCTGTGTGGGGTGGCAGAAGGAGGTTGGAGCCTGACCTCTGACCTCTGACCCCAAGCCCTGGAGTCTGGCAGGGAGCCTACACTGAAGAACCATGGAGGTGTGGCTGTCTCACTGGCCTGAGGTCCTCAAGGTTTGAGGGACCACAGGCCCATTTAGGAACCTGATCCAAGCAGGCTCCTTCATCTCAGAGGGATTCACATCCACGCAGACCATCGCACACAAAAATGGGGCCACCTGGGAAGTGTGCTGAGCTCTGCAGAAGACACGGCATCCCTGACCTTAGCCCCGCCCCAGATGCTCACCCAAGTGGGAGGGCACCAAGGCCACTTACTCTGAGCCTGTTCTGGCCACGCCTCTCTCTCTCTCCTTCTGCTCTACCTCAAGCAAAACAAAGCCACCGGAGCCCCAAGTGTGTCTGCACGTACATGAGCAAGCCTGCACACACACACACGCACACCCTGCTTCCCAAACACGGAATCACATGTGCCGGAAAAGTGCCCATAGCTTGAGATGTCATCGCCCTAGTTTAGAGAATGGCAGCTTTATTGCTCAATAAAACAAGTTAATTGATTCAACGATCTTCACTAGTGGTTAGGAGGTTTTATACATTTATCTGAGAAGCAGGAGGAGGTTTCAGAATGATGGGAGAGGAAAGAGTTCTCCCTGGAAGCTCAAGAGAGCCTGCCACGCGGACAAGGCAGAGGCCACAACCTTTGACTTTTTCCTGCCAGAGTCTTCGGCTGTGGCAACCAAAGGGCAAAAGAGACGTGTAAAGTAACCACTGTCAAAAGGAGATGTGTCATGGAGGGTCTTTACACATCTTTCTGTGGAGGGAAAGACAATGGTCTCTTTTGTTGAAGCGTCTCCTCTGTCTTCTTCTCCCCCGCATTTACGCTTTGCAAACAGACAGGCTTCCGGCCTCTGGAGTGGAAGAAAAGGTGCAGAGAGCATTGTATGAGGCAGAGGGGAGGAGTAATTTAATTGTCTGGTTCCTTCTGTGCTGCAGAATATCAAACAGATGAGGAGGATAAAACAGGGAGCTCAATAATTAATTTTCATGTTTCTCACTAGTGGGGCTTCGTCGGGCCCTGCGCCGTGATTATAGGGAAAGGTTGGATTCTGAAGTTTCACTCATTAGCTACGTGTTGTATGAAAATACCTTGATTTTCAAAAGGCAGAGTGACAAGAATGAAAAATTTCAGCTATTAAAAATATCCCGGTGTCAGGGACTTTTGTGAGAGAAGAAAAACTCTCTGATTCCCTCAGATAAATAATGAAACGAATGGTTGTTGAGAGGTGAAGGGTCAAAACTTCCCTGTTGACTAAAACACAAGGTTGACTTAAAAGATTTTTGGAAGTTATTCGAGGAGCCGTGCATCGGGCTGGGTTTTTTTGCCTTCTAATGAAACTGAGGGGGCTCCCTGAAATTCCCACCACCGCTGCATTCAAAGCACACGGGTTTTAATGGGCAGGACATCAGGTTTGACACCGGTCCTGCATGCTGCATGTATAATAGAGAGCATCTGTGAATCATTCAATGACACTGTCCCAGGCTCTGAGTTCATCCAAGGGTAAGTATTAAGATTTAATTGATTCCAAATTAGCCGTTAAGTTCTCCACCCAAATCAGTGTACAGTGGAGCCATCAGCAAACTCACAGCCTCCAGAGAGCATGTCCTGTCCCCACCCACTGCGGCCGCGTGCGGGGGCCAGAGACGGTTTTCCTTCTGGCATACCGATTAGCCTGGCGAGCATTTGTTCGCAAGCTTCGGAGCCCAACCTAGGCAACGTAATTTTTTAGCACAAATGGTTCAATCATTCAAACACACAAACATTTTAAGGTAATTTCCGCAAATCCCCATTGTGATCTAATTTCTGATGAAGCAGAATAAAGCTGCTTGGCGTTGCAATTAATCAGGTTGGGGCTCCACGGAGCATTCGCTGTGGAGCGCTGCCTCTTTTATTTTTAAAGGAGTATTAGAGCCACGTTCCTTGGGTTCACGCCGTATCTCCCACGTGCACACCCACACCTGTGCGCACGCCGGCCACGAATGCACGTCGATAGGACACGCGGCTGAACCTTGCAAAAAGAGTCATCAGAGAGCTTTACTTTTACCACATGTTTGTGTGTGGGTGCGTAAACCACTACCAGGAAAATGACTAAATTTGTGTTTTATTTTAAAAATCGAAGATGAAAATACTGAATCAATTATAACAAAGACCTACTGTGTAGCACAGGGAACTCTACTCAATATTTTGTAATAACCTATAATGGGGAAGAATCTGAAAAAACAATATGTATAACTGCATCACTGCACTGTACACCTGAAATTAACATGCCTTGTAAATCAACTACACCTCAATAAAACAATTATGTCTGATGTTTATTTTTTTAAATGTATGATTCTGGCAAATTAAAAAGTCTTGCTATCAGAATATTCTTATATAATTGTGGCCGGATTAAATATGGCGGTGGTTATTTAAAAGAGAAAAAAAAACACTGTGCCAATTACAAAATTACCCAATGTCTAAACATTACACAGATCATTATTCACGTACGCATCTTTTTTTTTCTTAATTCGTAAATCTCTTGTCTAAAAAAAGTCCCCTGTGAAAATGGGTGGGATGCCATGCCTGAGAAAGGGACTGGAGATATGGGGGGCCCAGGAGAAAGGAGGGGTCTGGCTTGGCATTTCCATTTCTGAGTGCTTTGCATAAAAAAGTCATTAATCGGGAGCTTTGCAGTTGAAAGAAAAGTGCACTCAGACCTCTGAATGTTGCAGGGCAAATGTGACTCAAAGTCTAATAATTCCTTTCAAAGATTTGGATCTAATTTCCAGTTGCCACTGATCAATAGGCAATTTATGAATGACCAATATCATTCCCAGGGGCCTCGAAAGACGGCGCTGGGTAAATCCTCATTCACCAGTAATCACAGCTGTGAGAGGCAGCGCCACGCTTAAGTCATTTAAGAGGCAAGGCAAAGCGTGTGTTTTTATTTAACAAGAAAGATCTCAGTGCAGATGAGGTTATTACTTTAGAAGCAGAAATGACTGTCTTTTGAGCAGAATAAATGGGGGGTCATAATTCTCTAATGTGACCTAATTTTAACAAAGGAAAATGATCTGTTAAACTGTCCCAGAGATAATACGAATTAGACCAGGTCAACAGTAGGTCAAATAGATAGGGTGCTGAAACGTCCTTTTTACTACTTTGTAGCATTTTATGCTAATGCAGTTCCCTTCTCTGTGATAAACAAAGCAAGTGGAAAGGAGCTAGCATCACACAGCGATGGGTCCCTGAGCTACACTTTAATACAAATCTAGTAAATTCCACTGTACAACATATCCAGCTCACTTAGGAGCCACAAATACTAAAAGCACACAGGATCAGACGCGTGCCCCGCACTGCAGGTACGTCGCCTTGAAGGCACCAAAAAAAGAAGAAAAAAAAATTATATGGTGGTTTTAGTGGATAAGCCTTACGTGGAGTTACGTGAACTAAATGTGCCAGTAGGCGTTGCACTGTCATTAGGAAAAGGCTCTAAACTCAGAAGTGCTGGCAGGATCGTGGCGTGGACAGTGGACCAGAGGGCTGTATAGAACTTAGAGGGAGACCAGTATCTGGGCGACATTCACACCTAGAGAGTGAGGGTCTGGGTTAATGCTGTCTTGTATATTCTCCCCAGGCCTTTGCAGGAAGGAAGGGAAGCGTGGAAGGGCTCAGGTGTCCCTCACAATTCAGGGTGAGCTTCCTAAAAGATGCTGCCAGGAGAAGCACCTTCACCCTCTCCGTGCACCATCAACCCATCGGGAGAATTTCCTCTCCTCGGCACTGAAGATGAAACCCCATGCCCCTCGAAAGTTGAATTACCTGTGTAGATGATTTCTCTTCTCCTGAGACAGGGCTTTGTTCTCTGTCATTCATTACTGGGTCAGGCTGAAGGATTAGATGGTTAGGGGTGTGAATTAACTATGCCCGGAAGCCTCTAGCGCACCCACCTGCAACGTGGGGACTGACCCAGCTCTCTCGGCACCTAATTTACAGCCCAGGGGTGACTTAGGCCCTGGGGAAGCAAAGTCATCCCTGCCTGTGACCTGTTAGTACATTTTGGTGAGGCGACCTGGCTCCTCAGATATGAAGCAAAGGAAGATAAGTTGGTTAAGATCTCCAGAATTTTTTAAATGCAGGCAGGCCTTGAATTGGCAGTAAAGATACAATTGGTGGTGGTTTGAATCCCTAATGGTGTGACATTTGGATTTGATTAAATTCACCATCAGAGACTGTATCTACGTGCACAATTGCTTCTTCAATTTTGAAGAAATTGACTCAATTCAGTCCAAAGAAAGTGGCCAATTCAAAGGCCTGACAGAAAAATCCCTTGAACTATTTCACACCTCATGGGATTGCCAAGGAGTCCTTTGCACGCGAACGGTGCAATACCTTTGATTCCAAATTTTGGCAAAAGCAGTAATAATGAAACGGAGCAGGACCCTATGGTCCTTCCTTCCCCCGCCCCCGCCCCATGCCACGTCCTCCGCCTGCCTTTTGTCTGTGGAAAAACTTTATCCAAAGAATAAGTTTAATCGGAAAAGTGAGAAAATGCAGAGACAAAGGAAAACAGCTCAACAAGACTAAATAATAATATAGTCATTAAGCAAAGTCAAGGACCTTTAGTTCCTCCTCAAGGGCTGTAGATCATATTCTGAGCCGTATCCTGGGAGCTGTCGTATAGATACTGAAACCCCCGCCAGGTGGAGGAAGTTACTACATGATGACCAGGCTGGAGCCATGACATAAGCTGCCACGATCCTGAGAACTGGCCTCAAGGAAATGGGAACAAACGACCCTGGAACTGAAGAGTCCCTGTACCTAAAACAATCAAGAGGACGCTGGTCAGACCACCGATGACCAGTTTCAAGATGACTGTCAGAGCTGCCTGGGCTGTTTCTGCACGCAGCCCCCTCCCTCTGTCTATAGAAGCTCTTGCCCCCTGATTGTCGGGGGAGGGGGAGTCGGCCTTTGGACAGGCGTCCGCCCTCCCCCACCCCACTGGTGCCAGCACCCCAAATAAAGCAAACTTTCCTTTCCACCAACGCTGCCTCTTCAATGGCTTTTCAGTGCTGAGCAGCAGACCGCACTTGCAGTTACAGTAACTTCGGCAGACTTAGCGGTCCTTGTCTCATCCAGAAACGGCATTGGAGAAATTTGTTCCGGCCACCTGATCAGCGTTCTTGATGGATGTGAGGAGGTCCGTGTCCTTTCCCCAACTTCCCCCTTACTCTGCGAAATTCACCTGAAATCAAGCAGTGTTGCTGTCAGGAAACATTAACCATTCCCTGTGTGCTGGGAGTGTGACAGGGTGACATGTGTGTCTCCTGACCTCAGGAGTTTACATCTGACTGGGGTGGGAAGGAGAAGAGCTACCCTGGCACCTGGCACAGGGGGAGGCTCTGAATGGGCTGTAAAATGCAAAAGAGACAGGAGAAAGGGCGCAGGGCACTGAGACTGGAAGTCTCGAGGAAGCGCTGCTGGGCGCTCACCCGGCACACGTACCTGGGGCTTGCCCCGTGCAGGCCCTTCTCCCAGCACTGGGGCATCAACTTGGTAATACCACAGCCACCCCTAGGGTGAATACTGATGTTCTTTACAGACAAGGAAACTGAGGCACAGAGAGGCCAATGACTTAGTCCTGTTGTGACATAGCCTGTAAGTGGATTGCAGTCCAAGCTGTCTGGTTCTGGCTCCGGACCCAGACCCAGCTGCTGTCCCCTCTCCCCCTTGTGGAGTCAGCAATAGACGGTGCAGGAGCTGGAGGGAGAGGGGTTCCCCAGGAAGGGGGAACTTCATCACAAGTGGGGTGTGAACAGGCTTCTCACCGCTGGAGCTGGTCCTTGCAGGGGAGAACCTGGAGGGGGCGTGATGGACACGTCAACAGACAGGTCAGGTTAGAAGCTGGGGCCGCCAGAAGCTCCAACTTTATTTGCAGGTGATGGAGAGCCACTCAACACCGGGATCAGCGTCAAGTGTTTGAGGTGGTACCTTAGGCAAATTATTCTGGGAGAAGCGCAGACAGCGGGCATGAGTGGAGGGGCTGGAGGAAATAAACAGGTGCCATGAGATCCAGGAAGGACCAGGATATGCTGAGAGCTTAGGCCAGGGCAGCTGAGGAGAAGCTGAGGGCAGAGCTACCGTAGGCAGAGTCCAGGGCTTGTCAGGGAAGCCCAGAGGCACCGGTGGGAGGGCAGGATGGGAGGAGCTCACCTACACAGGTGTCTCATCACTGGGACGGGGGCTCCCCGGAAAAACAGCAAGTTGACTTTGTCACGCTGATTCTGAGGAGGGACCTTCAGGGATGTGTGTCCTATTCTACAGTTCTATGCGGGAGACCCCCGTCTGCAGGCAGAGGTCTCTCCTAACAGATGCAATGCTGCTTCTTGATTGAAAACCAGCAGACATGGTAACTGCTACTTTTGTAGTTATTAAACTGGACTAGGGTAAATTTTTTTTTTAAGGACAATATAAATTTCCTCACCCTCATCAGCATTCTTTCCTTAGTTCATAAAAACTTATGAATTCCACTTAATAATTCCATAAATTCTTCCACTAGGGGCTTCCCTGGTGGCGCAGTGGTTGAGAATCTGCCTGCCAATGCAGGGGACACGGGTTCGAGCCCTTGTCCGGGAAGATCCCACATGCCGCGGAGCAACTAAGCCTGTGTGCCACAACTACTGAAGCCTGCACGCCTAGAGCCCGTGCTCCGCAACAAGAGAAGCCACCGCAGTGAGATACCCGCGCACCACAACGAAGAGTAGCCCTCACTCACGGTAACTAGAGAAAGCCTGCGCACAGCAACAAAGACCCAACGCAGCCAAAAATAAATAAATTTATTTTAAAAATTCTTCCACTAAAATTAGACATAATTTTAATCATAAAACACTTTCTCTGTAACTTTTACTTTAGAGAAAAGAGGACAAATGTATATCAAGAAGACTACCTCTTCAAGTGTTCCCAGAATGATGGCAGCAGGCTTTTGATGAGTTTACCAGCTATGAGAGCCTGTGTCAGACCTCCTTCCTCAACACCCTGCCTGTGGCACCTTTGTCTGAGAGAAAATTCCTATTGGTTTTCATGGTTTCAAAGCTTTTTGGTATAGACGGTCACCTGACTAATTGGCTATAAAACTGCACAGGAAAATACAAAAGACACCCAAGTGCACCTTGTATGTAATATATTATTCATCCCCCCACCAATGCAATCAGCCATTTGCAGGAGACTTTGTGCTGAGAACCTCTGGCAAGACACTGCTTAGGGATGCATTTGGTCACATCACGAACAAGGCAAAAATCCACGTTGGATGTGGTTTCTTGATGAAGAAATAAAGGCTATGTCATGAAGCCAGATGTCCCCCTCTGGGGAGCTGTCAAGTGAGTTTCCAGTATTCCATCCTGGGAAGGGACAAAGCCGATTATTTGGGAAGGGCTGTGCATCACGTTCCTGCCCCTCTACTGTCTCATCTGCAAACCAGGCTTCTCTCTGCAGTGTCTCATTCAGCGGCCTGGGCGCTGAGCTCAGAAAGATGGCTGGGCTCTGAGAGAACACAGAACTATTTACCAGGTACGTGTCATTTGCCAGGACTTTGGCAAGATTCTAGGAGTTACATGAGGAAGAGTGTGACACGGGCAGTCATATTGCTCAAGGACCCACACGGGGGTTGGTAAATGGCAGGTACAACAGCGACTGCGTTTGTCCCCTGTGATGGCTCATTAGGCTGTGGGAAACGGGCAGAGCCACAAATCCAACCTCGGCTGTGCCCGGGGAACGCTGGGGCGAAGACAGGCCCCCTCTCCTGGGTCCCATTGCTAACAAGAGTGCTTTTGTAGCGGAAGAGCACAGGACAGACACAAGGAGGGTAGGATTCAGAAGCCGAAAGACAGTGCTTAGGGAAAACGCAGGCACCATTCAATTCAGCCGTTCGTCCAGTGAATAAAGGAACAAGTGGATTCCAGTAAACACCGGTCCTGCTGTCCTCTCTCTGCAGTGTCACTGCTCGGTCCCCCTTTCCCACCCTACCACCCAGTTTTGCCCTGAAGGCCACCTCGCCTTCAGAAATAGTCTTCAAAAGTTTGTTTTAATGGAGGATTTTTTTTAAGGAGGCTTGCACATCGTCTTGGACTGACCCTCTGGGGAAGATGTGTCTGCCCGGACACCTGTTGGAATGCAGCCCACAAAGACGGCAGAGAGTCAATATCAAATCAATACTGTCACACACGGTGATGCATGGGAAGGGATTGTATCTCTCGCCTGAAAATCCGTTTTGACAGAAGGGCAGCACAGAGTCGTTTATGACACCGAGATGATGGGCTGCCTTGTTAGTGAGGCAGCCTGCAAACGGGAGAAGCCCGCGTGGACCCATAGCAAGAGAGCAGCCTGGACGTGCGCTGACAGCCGGGTACCATGGCCACATTAACACATCCACAAAAGACCTGGCCATTCTCAGGGAGGAATACGCTAGCCCAGGCCCCTGTGAGGAAGTGCAATTCCTAGTCCAACTGCAGTTTTCGTTCTTATGTTACAGTGGATTCTGATAGCATCCACCAGTGAACTCAAGTCTCTCCTCACTATGCTCTGTCCAGTCTATATGGTAAGACAGATCACAACCTGGTTATCTGTCCAATTCTGTGTAAACTAAATGTCAGAGTTAATTCACAAATGCAGGTCAAAAAATCGACTTGACACACCCACCAAAAGTAGCCTAAGACGTTCCTGAAACCTGAAAGAAGTATATGTTTTAATACAAAATGAGTACAAAAACATCATTTATCTTAAATTCGCCATCTAGCTGGATCCCGGTATCTCTTTGTTTTCTTGCTCAAATGACATTTATAGGAAGATGACAAGACAGAGGCATGGCTTTGTGCTTCGCCGCACAAATTTGCTAGTTTTAGAGCAAAAGCAACACGTGCAGGCATCCCAGCCTAGATGGCAGCATGTCAAGGGCCAGCACCTGGCTTCTCCTCTGAACCCCTGTACCACTGAGACCAAGACACAGTTCTTCATAAATACCGGCGGAATGAATGACAGCACGGTTCTCCACTGGACTTTGGAGTAAAATTTGAATAAAACTTTGTGTTGCAATTTACAAAGTGCCTCAGAAATATCTCCTTTAGTCTTGTTGCAAAACCAGTGGGGCTAGTATTTTTTGAACTTTTGATTCAGAGAGGTTAAGTGACTTATCTGAGGTCACACAGCAAGAAGTGCAGTCAGAACACAGGGATCCCCTGGTGATTCTTGGCTCACGGTGGACTGCCTATTTCTGCTCCTACCCAAATAGTTTTACTCTTAGAAATGCAAAGCTCTGTAAGCCACTTGAGTTCTAGAACTCATTGCTTTGATTTATTTCCATATATGTTAAAGTTTGAGTGTAAGATAGATTACGCTCTAGATTTGAGTTCCGCAAGTATAAATACCGACTTCTGTATTCCGACCGATCATTTGCAATCCACCAGTTCCCACTGGTCTTCACCTGAATGTGGGCACACAACATTAGGCCACCTCCCTCCCTTGGAAAAGGTCATGTTCATGGAGGTGGCATGTTGCCTTACTCCGTCCAGGGCACTGATCTCCTCCGGCTGACCAGCTAACCACCTTTGGAGTCAAATTCAGGGTTGGCCAGGCCTGCAAAATAGAATTGTCCCATCTCACAATCTTCACATGGACACCTGAAGGCATGATAAAATACGCCTGCCATCTCCCCAGCCCGGCCCTTTCCAGGCGCCAGCCCATGGGTGCGCAATGCTTCGGAATTTTTCACTGCTTCCTGATGCAGCGGTCTTTGTATAAGACCAAACAAGGTGTGGCTTAGATCTCATGCCCCCTGGAAAACTTCTCTCTGGTGGGACACCAGCCACATCTCTGGGTGCCATCTCTGCCTTCCAGACTCTGATGTCCTACAAGTTACACAACCACTCCTGTACCTGCTGCTGTTGCTGAAGCCACAGACCGACTCGGCCAGATGGGTCCCCAGGCTGCCCTGCCAACGCGCCTGCCCTGGTGCCCCTGTGAATGCGACTGGAAGACCCCTGCCTGCACAAACTCTCCCCACGTTAAGGAGATCTGCTACCGAAGGGGATACACAGAGACACCTGAGAAGAAGGGAGCTGGGGCCAGGCTTCCTCCAGCTAAGAGATTCACAGGCTCCGCCCCTTTCTTCCCTGTCCAGCGTCTTGGGTTCTCATTTTGGGGTTCCTGCAGTGAAGCCCCTCTTGCTTTCCTTCCCATTACAATTCAGTACATGAGGCAGATGCCGGTACTTCTCGTTTTAGTGCTAAAAGCTCGCTGAAGCAGCAGCCACTCCTGTCATGGCAAACAATGGCATAGTCCTGGCCCTTCACACTTAAGACAGCTTTCATTTCCAAGGCATTTAAAAAACATTAACTAATTAACAAGTTTCTTGAAGGCTCCAGGTCTCTTCATGTCTCTGGAAACTCCTTCAAGAGTTAACAGTTTATTGATAGTGTATATATGTCCATGCCTCTCTCTCGCTTTGTCACAGCTTACCCGAAAAGTAGAGAAAGGTAGCACCCCTAGGACAATCATTTGTTGGGTCAATAAAATTAAATTCGTGTGCATTTGAATTTGCAAAATCTGGGAGATAGGAAACCACACACGTTCTCCTTTTTTTATTTTGTTTTGCTTTTTTTTCCCCTCAATCCAACCTACTGGACTGATGAAAGCAACCCGAGTGTGTGTTCAATACGGTTTGTAGCAGTGCAAGGAATGGCAGAAAACCCCAAAAATTCCCTTTCAGAATTGCAATAACCAAATCAATCTCTCCCTCCTTTTTTTTTTTTTTTTTTTTTTTTTTTTAACAGGGATGGTGGACTCTGTGGAATTACAGCAGCAACTTGCAAATGGTGCACGAAATACAAGTCTCCTTCCAGGGCACCAGGAGCTCTTTGATGTAAATTGCAGAGTATGTGGTCCACGTTCACGCTCTATGATTCGCTATATTCTGTTCGGTCAAACACATTTGAAACAAAGTCCATTGAGCCCAAACATTTCCAGGTAGAAAAGAGAATGAAAATGTTTGTTGACAGATTTTAAGACTTCTGATTTTTCCATTTCCTCCCTACCCAGTACATACTGTATGAGTGAACTTCGAGGAGTATAACGTTTCCTCTTATGTACTTTTTCTTTGAAGAAAAGGCCCCATCAACCTTCAAACTGTTTCCAAAACAAAGTTTTTATATCTTACTATGTTTTTACAGAATGGATTTCACTACTGTTACACAGGCAATGAGATGTCTTGGGGGTAGGTTCAGGGACATGTCCAGGGGCCCTATCCTGAGCTCTTCCTTAGTCAGAAGACCGCTTTATGGATGGGAGGGCTCTCTCCAGGGAAAGGGATGATCCTGAAGCAGAAAACCAGGCAGGATGTCTGTCCTGTTAGGGGAGATGCTGAGCATCCAGCTGATGTGCCTCCATCCCCATCAGACCTTGCCTGGGGTTATGGCTTTGCTGGGCCAGTGATACTGGCTGGTGAGGCCAGTGCGTTGTCACTCACTCCAGTCAGTAGAGTCAATATTTCCGGTGCCCCCAACAGCAACCATGAGTGGATGAGCTAAATTGCAGCAGACATTTCTGAATCACCATCACCACCTTCCAGTGCCCCAGAGAGTGTGTAATGCTGCTAACAGAAGATGTCATGGGTGAAATCCACCCTGCTTTCACTTCTTCATTCACCTCATCACCTTAGAAGCACTCAGAATTTTTTCTGCAAGTCTGGGGACTGCACAGTGACTGCTGGGAGTTTTCATGTCTGGAAATGACCACCTCATCAGGGCTGAGGCCCCAAGTCACCCTAGACACTGCTTGACTTTAAAACTATGAGAGGGAGGGGGCTGCATCGTCAGTGATCAAGTTCAATCAAATGTTATTGCAAAGTCAGTAGAAAAACTACACAAGGATCCTGACAGTATCCTCTTTCTTTTGTATCTGTCATCTCATGGGACAGAGCTGGAAGTAGATTGGCACCAAAACCAAGTGCCTGGATTCCAGCCTCTATTATGGCAACTACTAAGCATGTGACTTTGGTTAAGTCCTTGGACATTCTAAATAAAATTGCCTCATTTATTCAAAAATGAAACCAGGAAAAATAAAGTATTGGCTAGTGTAATAAAGCAAGAAAAAGAATTAAAAGGCATACAAATTGGACAAAAAAGAAATAAAACTCTCCTTATTCACAGACCACATTATTGTCTATGTAAAAAACCCTGCAGAACCTATAGGAAAAAAGCTTCTAAAACTAATCTAGGGTTAGTAGATTTGGCAAAGTCAGAGGATTCAAGGGCGACACTTAAAACTCAATCATATTTCTATATATTAGCAAACAGTAATTGGAAACTAATATTAAAAGGAAAACATTTACAAAACCTCAAAAATATTTAGCTGTGAATCTAATAAAACATGTAAAGGCTCTGGTGTCAAAATTACAAAATGTTAATGAAAGAAATTAAAGGTATCCTAAGTAAGTGGAGACTCACACCACATTTATGGCTAGAAGACTCAAGGTAGTTAACATGTCAATTTTCCCCAGACTGACCTATAGATTTAACACACTTCCAGTAAGACCCTAACAGGATTTTTTTTTTTGTAGATCCTGACAGGATGACTGTAAAATGTATATGAAGCAAAAGAGAGAACAGCCAAAAGAATTTTGAAAAAGAAGAATGAAATTACAGGGCTCACACTGCCCTTTGAGACAGCATTTAAAGCTACAGTAATCAAAACAGTGTGATACTGGTGAAATCATAGATACGTTGATCAATGGAACTAAATAGAGAGTCCAGAAATAGATCCACCAAAACATAGACAATTGAGTTTTTTAAAAAACTTTATATTTTTAGAACAGTTTTAGGTTTATAACAAAATTCAGAGGGAGGTACAGAGATTTCCTATATACCCCTTGGCTGCCCACGTGCATAGCCTTGCCTATAATCAGCCCACTAGACTGCTACAATTTTTACCAAGCACAAACTTACACTGAATAATCACCCAAAGTCCATAGTTTAAGATTCATTCTTGGTCTTGTACATTGCATGGGTTTAGACAAATATGTAATGACATATGTCCATCATTATAACATCATACAGAGTATTTTCACTGCCTTAAAACTCCTCTGTGTTCTGCTTATTTATCTCCCCAAACCTAATCCCCTGGCAACCACTGATCTTTTTTACTGTCTCCAAAATTTTGCCTTTTTCAGAATATCATATACTACTACTTACTACAGTAAGTAGTCTTTTCAGATCAACTTCTTTCACTTAGTAATAGGCATTTCAGATTCCTCCATGCCTTTTCATGGCTAGATAGTCCATTTATTTTTAGTGCTGAACAATATTCCACTGTCTGGGTGTGCCACAGTTTATCCATTCGCCTACTGAAGGATGTCTTGGTCGCTCCTAAGTTTTGGCAATTATGAATAAAGCGGCATTAAACATCCAGGTGTGGGCAAGGAGGGTGATTGCTGGATTGTATGGTGAGAGTATAAATAATTTTATAAGAAACCACCAAACAGTTTTCCAAAATAGCTGCACCCTTTTGTATTGCCACTGGCAATGAATGAGAGTTCCTGTCGCTCCGCTTCCTCACCAGTACTTGGATTGGTCAGTGTTGCAGATTTTGACCATTCTGATGGGTGTATAGTGCTATCTCATTGCTGCCTTAATTTACATTTCCTGATGGTATATGATGTTGAGCATCTTTTCATGTTTTTATCTGTGATTTGTGTATCTTCTTTGGTGAGGTGTCTGTTAAGGTCTTTGGCCCATTTTTTAACTGGGTTGTTTGTTTTCTTATTGCTGAGTTTTAAGAGTTCTTCATATATTTAGGATAACAATCCTTTATCAGATGTGTCTTTGGCAAGTATCTTCTCCCAGTCTGTGGCTTGTGGTCCTGTTCTCTTGACATTGTCATTAGCAGAGCAGAATTTTAGCTTTAATGAAATCCAGTTATTTTTTTCATGGATTGTGGCTTTGGTGTTATATCTAAAAAGGCATTGTTATACCAAAGGTCACCTAGATTTTCTCCTATGTTATCTTTTAGATTTATAGTTTTCTATTTTCCATTTAGGTCTGTGATCCACTTTGAGTTAATTGTTATGAAGGGCATAAGGTCTGTGTCTAGATTCATTTTTTGGCATGTGAATGAATGTCCAGGTATCCAGTACCATCTGCTGAAATGACTACTTCTTCTCCATTGTATTGCCTTTGGTTCTTTGTCAAAGATCAGCTGACTATATTTGTGTGGGTCTGTTTGGGGGCTTTATATCCTGTTCCATAGATATATATGTCTATTATTTCACCAGTACCACATTGTCTTGATTACTGTGGCTTTACAGTAAGTCTTAAAGTCATGTAATGTCAGTCCTCCAACTTTGTTCTTCTAGTTCAATATTGTGTTGGCTATTCTGGATCTTTTGCCTCTTCATATAAACTTTCGAATCAGTTTGTTAATACCCACAAAATAACTTGCTGGGGTTTTATTGGGGATTGCATTGAATCTATAGGTCAAGTTGGGAGAACTGACATCTTGACAATTTTGAGTCTTCCTATCCATGAACATGGAATATCTCTCCATTTATTTATCTCTTTGATTTCATTCTTCAGTTTTGCAGCTTTACTTATATTTTTTTATACATGTTTTATAAGATTTATACCTAGGTATTTCAGTGTTTTGATGCCAGTGTAAATGGTATTGTGTTTTCCATTTCAAATTCTACTTGCTCATTACTAGTAAATAGGAAAGCAATTCACTTTTTTTTTATATTAACCTTGTATCCTATAACTTTGCTATAATCAGTTATTAGTTCCAGGAGGATATTTTTCAAGCAATTCTTTTGGATTCTCTGCAGAGATAATTATGCCATCTTCAAATGAAAGCAGTTTTATTTATTCCTTCCCAATCTGTGTAAGTTTTACTTCCTTTTCCTACTTTATTGCTATGCAAGGACATCCAGTCCAATGTTGAAAAGGAGTTGTGAGAGGGGGTCCCCTTGCTTGTACCTGATTTTATTGGTAAAGTTTCAAATTTCTCACCATTGTGTATTATGATAACTATAGAGTTTTTGTAGGTGTTCTTTATCAAGTTGAGGAAGTTCCTATCTATTCCTAGTTTACTGAGAATTTTTATCATAAAACAGTGTTGGATTTTGTCAAATACTTTTTCCGCATCTATTGATATGACCATGTCTTTTTACTCTGTTGATATGTTGGATTACATTTATTGATTTTGAATGTTGAACCAGCCTTGCATACCTGGGATAAGTCCCACCTGGCTGTGTTGTAAAATTTTTTTATGCTTTTTTTGGATTCTATTTGCTAACATATTGTTGAGGACTTTTGCATCTATATTCATGAGAGATACTGGTCTGTAGTTTTCTTGTAATGTCTTTGTCTGGTTTTGGTATTAGGGTAATGTTGCCTTATAGAATGAGTTAGGAAGTATTCCTTCTGCTTCTATCCTGGAAGAGATTACAGGGAATTGGTATAATTTTCCCCCTTGAATGTTTTGTAGAATTTACCAGTGAATCCACCTGGGAAGGCAATTGATTTTTGACCAAGGTACAAAGGCAGTTCAATAGAGAAAGGATAGTTTTTGAACAGTTGTACATTCACCTGCAAAAAATATTAACTCTAACATATATCCCATACATTATACAAAAGCTAACTCAAAATAGATCACAGATATACAGTATAAAACTATAAGGCTTTTAGAATAAAGCATTGGGAAAATATTCATGACTTTAGTTTAGCTAAGAGTTTTCAGATATGACTCAGAAAAGAGAATTAAAAGACAAGCTAAAGGCTTGGAGAAAATATTTGCAAATTCTTAAAAAGGAGTTGTATGAGGATACATAAAGAAGCCTCAACATGAAATAATAAGGAAACAAGCAACTCAATTAAGAAATGGACAAATGGTTTGAAAAAAACACTTCACCGAAGAAGACATACAAATGACAAATAAGCCCATAAAAAGATGCTCAATATCATTAGCCAGCAGAGAAATGCAAATCAAGCCCACCAGCTATATACCTATTAGAATGGCAAAAAACAAATGAAGAAAAACCTTGATAATACCAAGACCAGTGTGATGCAGAGTGGCTGGAACTCTTATACATTGTTGGTATAAGGGCCAAATGGTATGGTAACTCTGGAAAAATTCGACAGTTTCTCATAAAGCTAAATATACACTTAGCATGTGGACCACCAATCCCACTTCTAGGTGTTTACTCAAAACGTAAGTTCACATATAAACCTATATGTGTATGTTTATAGCAGTTTTATTTCTTTTTTTTTTTTCGGTACGCGGACCTCTCACCGTTGTGGCCTCTCCCGTTGCGGAGCACAGGCTCTGGACGCACAGGCTCAGCGGCCATGGCTCACGGGCCCAGCCACTCCGCGGCATGTGGGATCCTCCTGGACCGGGTTACAAACCTGTGTCCCCTGCATCGGCAGGCGGACTCTCAACCACTGCGCCACCAGGGAAGCCCGCAGTTTTATTTCTAATCACTGAAAACTAGAACTAACACAAATGTCTTTCAGTGGATGAATGGATGAACCAGGTGGGGTACCTCCATATAATGGAATACTACTCAGCAATAAAAAGGAATAAATTATCGATACATCAACATGGTTGAATCTCAAAGGTATTATGCTGGTTGAAGAGGTAACTCTCCAAAGGTTACATATCATATGGTTCCATTTATAAGACCTTCTCACAAAAGGTAAACTATAAGGATAGAGAACATATCAGTGGTGTGTTGAGGATATGACTACAAAGGGGCAACAGAAGGAAATTTTGGGGGGTGATAGAATTGTATTTACCATGATTGCTTTGTTGGTGACGTGAATTCATATATGTTAAAACTCATAGAATCAAACACTAATGCCCCCCCAGTTAACTTTGCTGTATGTTAACTTAAATATTTGTAAGATTAAAATTAATAATAATATGCTTCACTTGTCTTATGCATGGATTTATCAAGATCTTAAAGCCAAAACAAATGTTAAATGCTGTTATAAAAGTCAGCATCTTGGTCTTATGTTGGCTTTGCAAATCTCAATATTTAAAATGTCCAAGAAATTTTTCAGAATCTAAGGCTCCTGATTGCATATAGTTAGGAGTATAATTTCTTGAGACTTGAATCCAATGGTTGTGTTGTGTGGCTGGATCCACCAGACACAGAGGTGTCCCCAGACCATTGGACTTTCCCATTTGGACACTTGCTCATCTTAGATGGTAGTGGGACATTTTTATGGGCTGAGTTGCTTTCCCCCTAATTCATATGTTGAAGCCCTAAACCCAGAACCTCAGAAAGCAACTGTCTTTGGAGATAGGGTCTTTAAAGTAATAATTAAGTTAAAATGAGGTCATTAGAGTGGACCTTAATCCAATATGACTGGGTCCTTATAAAAAGAAGAAATTTGGACACCGACACACACAGAGGGATAACCACGTGGAAATTCAGGGAGGAGACAGCCGTCTACAAGCCATGGAGAGAGGCGTCAGAAAAAAAAAAAAAAAAAAAACCCTGCTGACAGCTTGATCTTGGGCTAATAGCCACCAGAATTGTGCGAAAATAAATTTCTGTTCTATCAGCCTCCCAGTGTGTGGTATTTTGCAGCAGTAGCCCGAGCAAATTCACACAGACATCTTCCAGGTGGCCGGATCCCTGAAATCTCCCGTCTCCCATGTGTAGTCCAAGAGGCATGAAAGGGTTAAGTAAAACATTGATTGTAAAATCAGATCAGGTCTCCACTGTCTGCTTAAAAGTTGCATCTCCAGATTTTACATGAATTTTTAATTTTAGATGACACCTTTGACTAGAAGTGACAGTGGAGCAGATCATTTGTGTAATTACAGCCACGATCACGGAGGAAAGAGCAGCTCCCAAAAGAACAGAAGACATGAGCTGGATTTGGTGGTGAATGAGGCCGGCAGTGGAGGTGCGGGAGCCTCTGGGGTCCGTAGGCACCTCTCAGCCTTGCAAAACAGGAGAGCACCGACTTTCCCCTGTTTTAGGAAAAGTACGCTATTCATTCTCAGGGAAAAGCAGCATTTGCTTCAAACACATGTTTTTCAGGGATTAGAAAGAGAAAAGGAAAGCTCCAACATGAAGGTATCAGATAACTAGAATTCAGACAATACATGCAACCGCATCACAGCTATTGCTGACATGTCTGAGCTTCCCGTGGAAAGTGGCCGTGTCCTCTGCAGCTCAAGATGTGGGTTTGGCTTTCTTCCTTCAGGTGATATCCAAGGCGTATTAGTGACTCCAAGAAGAGTAATTAAGCAGGCAATCTGTCCATGCAGTAGAGGCACGAGAAGCTTTAAACTGACTTGGTCCAGAAGCTGCAGGAGTGGAACTGTTTTCCGATTTCCAGAGCTGAGCATACCCTGATTCAGGAGGAGCTGCGAAGCTGGAGGGGGCGAGGTGGGCAGATAGCCCTGGGAGTTCAGTCTGAAGGCAAGAAGTTCCTCCTCCCACAAACCCAGTGTGTAGACCTGCCTCCAAACCACCGCATTCTAATGAAAGGGGAGAAGCATCCACTGGGGATTTTTAAGGTATTGATGACCCCACCGAAAGATACGGATTCCTGGAAAACCTTTCCTGCTGAATAATTAAAGCTTAAGAGCAAGTGTATTGCTTTTCTTGCTTGTGGGAAGATCACAGCTAATTAGCCCTAGTGAAATAGAGAACAGTCCTTGAAAATTAGAGACAAGGTCCTTCACCCTCTGAAGAATTGCCTGTCATACACACTGTTAGTATGAACATTCTGCAGCCTCCTACCTGTGCGTCCACACCATCATCAGAGGACCTGGGAGCAAGAAGCCCCCTAACTCTACTTATAACCGTGGTGCTTTGGAGGGAAAAAAAAATTCAACAGGTGAAATTACCTAGTGGTCTCCTTTGCCAGGCTTTGATGGCCATAATCTCAGTTCAGTTTTAGATTGGAAGGCTTGGTAATTGTAATTTAGATCTTGCTTTGCACGTTCTGAATGCTGTTACTTAGGACAGATGATGCCATTTTCAAGGTCTGGGATGATTGATTTGGGACCGTGGCCTGGGTATCAAGTTTGTTGTGGAAATAAGCTCTCCTCCCAGACCCCACAGGCAAGGAGGTTACTTGGGCCTATAGATTGTCCATTTATGAAGGATAGTCCTCAAAATGAAGGGAAGTTTCCCACCTATGCCAAGTACCTGGAGATTTTCTTTCTTCCCATCATATTTAGTTCTAATCTTTCCTGTGATTTTCCTCATTTACTGCATCTTGAATGGAAACAACAAACACCTTGTCAGCCTCTAGAAATAGATGTTTTGCTTAAGAATTCAAGGAGACGGTGGCAGACAATCTGTGGCATCCCAAATAATGTCTCCTGTAACTGAAAAGACTCTACCTGGGCGCCAACGGAGGTTGTTGGTTTATTCAAATTCCATTTCCCCTTTGCAAAGATCCCCTCAGGGCATGACTCTTTTACATTAAAATATTCATTTAAAAAGCACACGTTTTGGTAGGAAGGAGAAACCCAAGTTTCAGGGTTTGCTAAGTTCCAAGTGTGTGTGTCAGTGTCGGGGAAGACATGTAGCCAAGCGTTGTCCAGGCTGCATCTCCACACCCGGGAGCAGTTACACTCCAGAGTGCAATTTCCAGGCAGAATGGTTCAGGCAGAGAAGAGCCTTTTCCCAGTGGCATCTCAAAGGGAAAGTTCCCTGGTGGATGGGACACAGTCATGTCAAAAGAGGAAAAGACCCCAGATTGCAATTCCAGCCAAGCCAGCAGCCCAACTGCAAGCTCATTTGCGTGCAAGTGTACTTTGGTTCCTTTCTTTTTATTTTTCTTTTTTTTAAATTGAAGTATAGTAGATTTACAATGTTGTGTTAATTTCTGCTGCACAGCAAAGTGACTCAGTTTTATATATATATATATATATATATATATATATATATATATATATATATACACATTCTTTTTAATATTCTTTTCCATTATGGTGTATCCCAGGATATTGGATATATCTCCCCATGCACTACAGCAGGACCTGCCTGTTTATCCATCTACTAACCCCAAACTCCCAGTCCGCCCCTCCCCCTCCATGATTCCTTTGCTTTTCTGCCCGGAGTTCAACAGGTCACAAGAGGAAAGAGCAACGTGAGATAAAACAGTAGTGAAGCGTTAAATGCCATTTGCTGATTCATCCGAAACATTAGCAGTCACCGAACTGCCAGGTTGAGAGAGCTTTGCTTGGGAAGGGAGACCAAACATTTCACACAAAGGAGACAAAAGGCAGGCTCAAGGGTTATAATTGAAAGGGAAACAATCTGGGGCTTTAGACACGATGGGGGGAAAAAATCAAAGGGCCACAGGACCGCTTCTTAAAGTTAAAATATTAGAAAGGAAAACAAGATCCTCAATCAATTACACTCTGTCCAGAATCATTCATAAGGTGAGTGAAGTGATTACTCTTTTTGAGAATAGATGTTTTTAAAGGGTTTTTTTTGGAAATGAGAGATGCTGATGGATTGAAGGAGGGCAAACTCCAATCTCTAGGAAAGAAACTCCCTGGCCAAGAGACAGCACATCTGACCCCAGTGGTAGGCAGACTCCTAGAGACATTAATAAGAGATGAGATCACAAACGTCTGGAGGAATAAACTAGCCAGCCTTGTTCGTAAAGGCTGTCTAAGAAGTTGGGTGGAATTTGTGCCTGGAGATGGTGCAGAAGGAAGGGCCGCTGAGGATCTGGCCTCGTTCTGATCATCCCGTGTCGGCAACTCCTCTCGCAGTGAGGCTTAGGACAGGCCAGGTGAGTAAATTACTTCATGGTAGTCAAAGCCTGTGTTTGAGGGCAGTTGGCTAGAGATGGAAGGAAGCCAGTGTGAAAATTCCCCTTCCCCAAAAGGGCCGAGGAGGGGAGGCTGGGCTCAGTCCAGTGCTTGGGACGTCTGAAGCTTGGACACATCTAGGCTTTCATAAGGCACGTGTAGCAGTAGCTGTTAGTCAAGTCTTGTTTTGAGGGACAGAAGCCTGTGTCAAATAACTTTTGCAAAACACGAATTTATTAGTTCTCGTGGCAGGGAAGGGAACTGGGCTTAGTTTACAGACTGAGAAAACTGTGGAGACCAGAGCCCCGTGACGGACTCAGGGAGACCAGGCTTCCTCTCTCCTTCTTTCTCTCTCTTTCTCCCCCTCACATCTGTTTTTCATCTCTTTTTGGGTCTCCATCGGGTTTCCTTCTGCAGACAGACAGACAAACAGGCAGGCTCCACACATGAGCAAAGGTAGCCAAGAACAGCCTTGCATTCCCACCTTCAGAGCCCAGCAGAGACAGACATTTTCCCCTGCAGCGCACATGTATCAGCTGCCACGTGGGCTGTGCGTGGTCCCTTCTGGGTCACAAGCCACCGTTTAGACCAATTCCTTTACTCATTGGATGGGTCCTGGGATTGGTGGTCCCAAGACAGATACTTGATTGTAGTGGGAAAACCCCCCAGAGTAAGGGACGATAGGCTGACGGCTGAGCCAACACAAAGCAGTACACGTTCATGACAGCGTTTATAGAGGACCTGTGTCTCTTTCTACAGGTTCTCAAGGTACATGCAAAAGTTTAAAGTGGTTTAGGGTCATAAATGCTCCAACGGTCTCTGTATATTACTCTCAGTATGAAGTATATTCTTGCATCGTGTATGAGTGTGAAGTCTGTCACCCACGGGGTCTCCTTAGCACTGAGAGGTGAATTGATGTGAGCAGCACCCTAGTTTGCTCTTGGGGAAAAGGGGTGCCCGCTGCACGGGAACTGAGCTTGTCTACGCAGCGGTCGGGGCCTGAGCCTGAGCAACCTGAGTGTACACCTGCCACCCTCAAGCTAAGGAAGCTCAGTTGACTGATGGACCATGCCCTTAGCTTCACATCTACCATTGCCGTAGGTCTGAGCTGAAGGTCGCTGAGGACACCTGAAGACAGAGGACATCATTCACTGAGAACTGAATTAAGGTCAGTAGGAAATTTAAGGTGAAAACATAGCTGAATCTTCTTGAGAGCCATCCTGGCTCCATTCTTGCCCCCAACCCACCCAATATCCATTCTCCACTGTAGAGGGAACTTTAAAACCTTAAATGCCGTTATGATGCTCTCCCCTGTAAAACCCTCCATGGACTCTCCGTTAGCACTAAACACAGCTGGGAACTTTCCCTGGACCCATGTGATCCCTCCTCTGCTCGCTGCCATGTTGAAATAGTCGATGGTTCACCCACCCTCCTATTAGGTTTCAGTCTCTGCTTTTTCTTCTTTTCTCTTTTGGGTCTTTTTATTGCTTATTATCGGTTCTTCATTTATCAAATGTTCTTCCTTAGGTTTCTACAAAACTGTTTCTTTGTCCTCATTGGATTTTAGCTTGAAAGTCACATCCATAGAGACCTTCTCTGATGCTCCCAACTAAGGTAGCCCCACACTGAATTTTCTTCATCAGTTTTGCCTACAAGGCAATATTCCTGTCTCCCCAATTAGATGGAAGGGACCAGGGTCTTCATCGCATCTGAGACACTCATCACAGTACCTGACAAACAGAAGGTCCTTAGTTACACATGGTTGAGGAAATAAATGACTGACTAATGGGCCTTGTATCTCACAGGACACCCAGCACAGTTTCCTACTGAAGACCTCAGACTCGCAATCTGAACATTCAGGGTTTTGACCATGAGTGAGTCACACACAGGGGCCAAAAGATGTCTGTCCTTTGGGGAGGTAAAAATTGGCATCCTCCCTTCTCTGAGGCTGGTGAAGGAGCGTCACTTGGTGGGAGAACATTCCAGGCTGGCGTCTCATATGCACATTTTTGTTGTTTTTGTCACCTTGTAGGTGGTGATATTCTCTAAGAGTTGGGAAGGACGTGCTTTCTTTTCCCCCCTCTCTTAAGGGATTCGTGAAGCTCTCTAGACAGTGCTCTTATGAACATTTGTTGAATGAGTGAATGCATAAGTGAGTATTAAGCGTTATTGTTCAGAGTAGATGATCAATAAATTATTTTAATTGAGTAAATAATTAACTAAAAGTATGAATAGATCACCTTCTTTGATTAACAGTAAAAGATGCAGTGTGTAAATCAAACACAAGAGAGAGAAGACAGGACAAAACCTCATACAACTTTTACCTTTTAGTTAAACTTACCCCATCGAAGACCATCCGCAAAAACGCCATGAGGCCGCAGCAAACAAGCTGAGAGCTGAGAGCTCAGGTGCCGGGGGAGCTTTCGGCGGAAAATAATCAGCATCAACATTGGCAAACCGTCTGGAGTCACCGTTGCCAACTGCTTACACAAATCAACCCACTAGACCAAATTTGATTTTTTACATAAATTCAAACAACAGGCTTTCCTGGATCTTCTAATGCAGAGTCATCAGTCCAAATGATTTTATTTTCCTTCCCATTTATTTAGAAGCTATGTAGACAGAGCCACAGATATAGGCAGAATCAGTCATTAAGTTCACTTTATAGGCCTTGGACCACGGTGTGACCGGATACACGCTGCTCTCAAAGATCAGGGTGATTCCCGACCGGAAATGCTCCACACACACACATGCACATGCATGTATACACATGCACAGGCATGCATGCAAGCTCTATTGTGCTAGCAGCAAGTAATCAGAGTCTGAGATGGCTCCAAAGTCAACGGGGAATGCTCTGATGGGGATCAACACGCAGACTGCAATTAGACCAGCATGGAACTATTAATCACACCGCAGACCAGGAGAAGGCTGGCTGGCTGGGGTCAAGGTCCCATAAGTGAAGGTATCAGCCATGGATGTGACACGGGGTGGTTTTCCAACCTGCTCATTCAAGAACTAATTGGTAGGTCAGGAAATTGCAGACACTCGTCTGAACGAGCTAGGAAAAGAACATGAGAAAAGGGCAAAGTTTCGTCATGAAGATAGGAATTCTCTTGCTTTAAATGCCATATTCTTTGTTGCTTGACATATTCACATTATCCCAGAGGCCATTTTAGTTGGTCTCCAGCTGTGAAAAAGACAACATCACATCTGTGGTGTCAGATGGAGGCAAACACAACAGGAAAAAAAATTAATTGAAAAATCCTGTTCAGATATTTTGTGAAGAAATTAATAATGTGTTTGCTTTGAGGAGCGATGGCCCATTTTGGTGTCATGTGAAGATACTCAATACATGTTTGAATAGCTTTTACTTTGAATGTACTGATACTGCAAAGGCAATTCATAAAGATGTAAAAAAAAATAGAAATCATTCCCTGGCTTTACTTAAAAATAAATGCACTAGATTTATCAAGCTCTAGGTACTAAAATATCTGAACTGATCATACAATGGGTTTCTGCTGCTGTTGTTATTATTGCATTTTTAACTAATTTAAGTGAAATATTTTCTGACCAGCAGACACGTCTGCACATGAGTCAGGCAAGGATGGGTGAACTGGATCCCAGGATCTCATCCAGGGAGCCGTATGCACGTCCAATCACTCTGTGCCCACCGAACCCCAGGCACAAATAAGTGGCACATTTGCTGCTTGACACTTGGCTGATGGAAGGGAGTCAGGAGAACCAGGCAGAGGATTCCCCTTGACACAATTAAAATAATCCATTTTGCCACCAGATCTTGTGAGTATCACATCAATTACTATCACATTTTGTTAACGTGGCTCCAAACCACTTGTAAGACACTATCTGCTAGTCTCCTAATTGTATCAGTAAAAATGAATTTCCTCCTGATACGGTAATTAAACTAAATATGTGTTAATGCATTTGATTAGGGTTGGGAAAACATAAGAGAAAATCAAAATGAAAGGACATCACTGAGAGCCCTCCCATGGGGTCCGCTTCCCACCAGCTTCTTCTCCTCCAAGGTTCCTCAATTGTCTTGCTCTGAGTTTCTGACACTGTTGGGCCCAGAAGCTCACGCCCTGGACTAGTTTACAAAGGTTCTGTTAAGTCCCCCGGATATGAGTCCCATGATGCCCAGGGAGACGCACTGAAACAACTCCCCTTTTGACTTGCCGCGACGTGACTGTGGGAGCGTGTGGGGATTCCTACTTCTCCATATCCCCACTTGGAGGAACGTCCCTTTTCTCGGGCCCTGGGTCAGCTACTGCAATGCCTCTCAGAATTCCTGGGGTAGGACCCGCACTCATGATGGACCACAACATTTGCCTTTCCCCTCACTGAACAAAATGCTTCTCTTCTTCCTGGGGGAACAGACGAGGCAGTTCTAGAAGGTGGATAACTGTTTGCATGCTGGCTTTACCGAGCCTCACTTTGGCCATTTATGAAGTGGAGAAAATGGTTCCTGTCTCTCAGGGCTGTTGAGCACATGAGATACCAGCAGGATGGAGAGTACATTGCAAGGCCACGCCCAAGAAAGTACAAGGCTACTCCATCTGCCTCATCACATTGATGAAACTGGCCTGGTTTCATTGCAAATTTCTAGGACTACATCACCACCGACCCTATGCATCTCTAAACTAATAAGGATTCATGTCTATGTTGCGTTAACGTGAACTGGGGACTCCTGAATGGTACATCCTTATTGAAGACAAGTTGCCGATGCCACATAGAAGCAAAGGAACCAGGACTCAATTTGTCCTCCTTGTCCTGAAGGGGAGAGGGCTTGGGCATGCTCAGTTCAGGAAATCCTTGGAATCTCAAATGCTCAAGAATTCAATCAGTATTTAGGGAGTAGGTGGTGTGCCAGAAGCCTAGCTGGGTGTGCTGGAGAGAGACAGTAAGAGGATAATGAGCTTCAAGGGGTCTAATGCGATTGGGTGTAGGTGTGAAGCTGCGAGGTGCAAGGTGGCAGTTGTATCAGAAGATTTTCTAAAGCACCTTAGCTGGCTTGAGACAAAGCCGCAACTACCTGGAAGACACTGTCTCCTGGAGTCTGCAAATCAGATCCAATAAAATAGCTGGCCTCATGAAAAGGCACCCAGCCCAAGGAAGGTCGCATTACAGTAGTATCTTTATGAAAGTGCCTGTGACAACCACATGAATAGCAAATGAATTCATTATGATCTCTGCTATTTCCATGAATACCAAATGAATGTATAATGACTGGACGCTTAAAGTGTTATCGGTTAAAAAAAATACTAGAAATAATGGGAAAATTAATCTCATTATATGCTGAAGAAAAAATATTTTAGCAAAAGTATTTGGAAATATTTAGACGGTTGGCAACTAGTAGTTTGTAGACGCTGCAGCGGCTCATTTCTGCTTCTGGCTTTGTCCAGAACCAATTTCCATTGCAAAGCATTCTCAGCAATGCCTGGGCAGAGAAAGTGCCCAAATCTGTTATCTGAATGAGCACATGTTCCCTTATTTTGGGAGTCTCACTGCTCTGAGGATTCTTGACCCTGGAAAGTTTGTCACACCCTGAATGCAGAGCCCTGACGAGTGTGGGAAAACCACTGTCACCAAACACAGAGTTGGAGGTGCCTTTCCCTGGTTCTGCAGCAGCACCCGGCCTTAACTTAGCACATAGTCAAACCCTGGAACATGACTGTTATTCCAGAAGCTTCATTCCCAGCAGGTGTAGGGTAAAGCTGGCACCTGCAGAGCTAGAGGAGGAAGCTGAGAGACCCAGGGGTGGGACCCTGAGACGAGGGTTAGGAGACAGGCTGTCCATCCTCTGTGGTCCCTGGACACGTGGCTTCTCTGGACACTGGGGATGACCAGACTGGCTGGCCCCCCCTGTGGCCCTGTTCCGGTCAATGACCAATGGTGACTGAAGCCTTAAGTGGTCACTGGGCTGTGTCCTCGGCAGGGCAGAGGGAGGGCACCCCGATGAGTGTGTGGCACAAAATCGAATGGATTTCAGGGGCCCTGACTAAGGCTGCTGGGCGGGAGGAGATGGCCTCGACACAGGGTGGGTGGGTTGATACAGTGTAGCGGCTGCTTTGACTGATTCACGGCCACTGTGCAGAAGAGATACGAGTGGAGTTTCCACCTGGCACTGCCAGCTTCACATTCCTCAACCTAAGTTGCAGGAAAAACACTTCTCAGCTCCCCGGTTCCATGAGGATAAAAGACTGTCTGTCCTGTTCTCAGCTCCTGGCCCGGCACCTGAAATGGTCCAGGCAACCCACCACCTGGCCCTGCCTGAGAAAAACAGCCTAAAAAACACCTGAAACTAACCCAGATTGTAAATCAACTATACTTCAATTAAAAAAAAAGACCGTCACAGATTCTTTGGTTCAAATGAAAAATCCCCACCCCAAGCCCTAGTCGTTGAATAGTGCGCTAGTTAGCCACTGGATTCCACAGGGAGGATGAGGCATATACATAATGTTAAAATGCACGTATAGATGTAATGTTACATTATGTATGCACTTACACATATATAGTCAATTTTTAATAATCTATTAGGTGACCCAGTCCTAGGAGTCTGACTCAACCTCCCTGTGGAATCCAGTGGCTAACTAGCGCACTATTCAATGACTAGGGTTTGGGTGGGGATTTTTCATTTGAACCAAAGTATCTGTGACAGTCATTTTTTTTTATTGAAGTATAGTTGATTTACAATGTTTGTTAGTGTCAAGTGTACAGCAAAATGATTCAGATCCATATATATATATGTACATACATACATACATTCTTTTTCAGATTATTTTCCCTTATAAATTATTATAAGATACTGAGTATAGTTCCCTGCGCTATACAGTAGGTCCTTGTTGTTTATCTACTTTACATATAGTAGTGTGTATCTGTTAATCCCATACTCCTAATTTATGCCTCCCCTGCCCTTTCCCCTTTAGTAACCATATATTTGTTTTCTATGTCTGTGAGTCTATTTCTGTTTTGTAAATAAGTTCATTTGTATCTTTTTTTAGATTCCACATGTAAGACATATGATATTTGTCTTTCTCTCTCTGACTTACTACATTTAGTATGATAATCTCTAGGTCCATCCATGTTGCTGCAAATGACATTATTTTATTCTTTTTTATGGCTGAATAATATTCCATTGTGTGTGAATATATATATTATATATATATTATAGGTATACTGCACCTTGTTTATCTATTCATCTGTTGATGGACACTTAGGTTGCTTCCATGTCTTGGCTATTATAAACAGTGCTGCTATGAACATTGGGGTGCATGTATCTTTTCAAATTAGTGTTTCATCTTTTCCAGATATATGCCCAAAAGTGGGATTGCTGGACTATATGGTAGTTCTATTTTTAGTTTTTTAAGCAACCTCCATACTGTTCTCCATAGTGGCTGCACCAATTTACATTCCCACCCAGAGTGTAGGAGGGTTCCCTTTTCCCTCTCCAGCATTTATTTGTAGATTTTTTGTTGATGGCCATTCTGCCCAGTGTGAGGTGGTACCTCACTGCAGCTTTGATTTGCATTTCTCAATAGTTAGTTAGCAATGTTGAGCATGAGCCTCTTGGCCATCTGTGCATCTTCTTTGGAGAAATGTCTATTTAGGTTTTCTGCCTATATTTTGATTGGGTTGTTTTGTTTTGGTTTTTTTTGATATTGAGCTGTATGGGCTGTTTGTATATTTTGGATATTAACCCTTTGTCAGCCAGTCATCATAGATGACCCATTCCTAGGAGTCTGCCTCATCCTCCCTCTGGAATCCAGTGGCTAATTAGTGCACTATTCCATGACTAGGGTTTGGGGCGGGAGTTCTTTGTTTGAACCAAATAATCTGTGATGAGCTTTGCATTGAAGATTCCACTTATTGTCTAAGTTAACTTTTCTGCCTCTTACTCTGATACCTGAATGGTGAGAAATTCAGAAGTCCCCAGTGCTGGCCGGAGCCGAAGGCGTTCACATGATGGACATTTCAACACAGGTTGCTGAGTCTCCCCTTGGAGCTTCTGATCCAGGAAGTGCAGGCTCCAGGCCGGGTGCTTTGACCCCTGCCCTCCCCTCTCATCCAGAGAACCGTGATGTGCAGTCATGGTGGGACAACTGGCTGAGATGCTTTTCACGATGTGGAACTCACCAGGTAATTGTCAGCTCACTGCCCTGCACTGGTCTGTCTCCATCTGGTAAGAATGGAGAGGAGAGACCATGGGGGAGAAACTGGAAGGAAGGGCTCTGAATTCAAAAGAAGAAGGTTTGTCAGCATTTTCTAATTTGAAGTAGTCAGAAAGAAGGAGTGGAATGGGGACCAACCTCATGGCGACACCTCCAGCAGAGAAGGAAACACTGGGCAGAGTGCCAGCTGGGCCCAGGGACCTCAGGGCACAGCCTCCAATGACTCGGGGAACTTTGGATGCAGTAACAGCACCTGACTCAACCTTGGGCATCTCCTGGGCATCCAGGGTGATCCCGGGTCACACACAGACAGAAGGAGTCATTGCACCCTCCTCTCTGCCTCGTCCAGACCCCTGTCAGGTGTCATCCTGTGTCACAGTGTGTCACCTCACAACCCTCTTGTCTTCAGCATGTAAAGTCCCAGGGAAGGGATCTGCTCAGCCAGGCTGGAGGTGATGGCTGGGGGTGGATGGACGGACCCATCAGTCACCTCAGAACCCCAGGAGATGAAGGAACTGTGTGAAGGAGACTCCAGGCACTCAAGAGGGAACCACCACTTTTATTCACTGACTTAATTATTGATTAAATTTATCCTGCCCAGTTCCCCGGGTAAATTTCTGTAGAAAAAGAGAGAAAAGGTAAGTCTCCTCAAAGGCTCTTGAACCACAACCTTTTAACAGAGAGAGGAGTGCTGACTGAGAGCAATGTCTTACAACTTCTGCAGGAGCAGACAATGGGGACCCAGGCTGCACGCCTGACACAGATGACGTCCCTGGGAGGTTAAGGGCAGAGGGAAGCGTCAGGCAGGATGGCTCTGGGCCTGGGAGCAAAACCATGGAAACTCTGAAAGCCTCTGTCTTCTCTCTCTCTCTCTCTCTTTTTTTTAATATCTTTATTGGAGTATAATTGCTTTACAATGGTGTGTTAGTTTCTAAAACAAATACCGCATGCTAACACATATATATGGAATCAAAAAAAAAAAAAAAGGTTCTGAAGAACCTAGGGGCAGGACAGCAATAAAGACGCAGACGTAGAGAATGGACTTGAGGACATGGGGAGGGGGGAAGGGGAAGCTGGGACCAAGTGAGAGAGTGGCATGGACATATATACACTACCAAATGTAAAATAGATAGCTAGTGGGAAGCAGCCACATAGCACAGGGAGATCAGCTCGGTGCTTTGTGACCACCTAGAGGGGTGGGATAGGGAGGGTGGGAGGGAGGGAGACACAAGAGGGAGGAGATATGGGGATATAAAAAGTTAGTTATAAAGCAGAAACTAACACACCATTTTAAAGCAATTATACTCCAATAAAGATGTTTAAAAATAAATAAATAAATAAAACAAAAGTGAATCAGCTATACATATACATATATCCCCAGTCTACTGGTTCATATGCTAATCTCTTCTCTGAACACAGACAGCTACCTGAGCATCCCTTAGTCCAGTCAGGTTGACACAGGAAATGAAGCCTCACATCCCTGTGGTACCCCACACACCTGTCATCCCGTCTCCTCTGAGGTTAACATCTTGCATAACCACAGGAAATTAACATTTGTACCCTACTATAAACTAAACTTTATTCAGATTTCACCTGTTTTTCTAAGAATGCCCTTTTTCTGTTCCAGGATGTGATCTGGAACACTGCATTCAATTTAGTGGTCCATTTTTTTTTTCGTGGTACGCGGGCCTCTCACTGCTGTGGCCTCTCCCGTCGCGGAGCACAGGCTCCGGACGCGCAGGCTCAGTGGCCATGGCTCACGGGCCCAGCCGCTCTGCGGCACGTGGGATCCTCCCGGACCGGGGCACAAACCCGCGTCCCCTGCATCGGCAGGCGGACTTTCAACCACTGCACCACCAGGGAAGCCCAGTGGTCCATATTTTTAATCCCTAATTTATTAAAGAGAAGACTGATGGACCTAGTGTTTGTCATACAGAGTGAACTAAGTCAGAAAGAGAACAAACAAATACTGTATACTAACATATATATATGGAATCAAAAAAAAAGGCAGATGGCCCTCCCCATTGTGGGTGGGCCTCATCCTATCAGTTGAGGGCCCAAATTAGGGATAAAAAGATGTGTAGGAAGGGTCAATCCCCTTCTCTTCTTTAGCCAGGGCCTCCATCCTTTCCTGCCCCCAGACATCTGAGCGCCTGATTCTCAGCCCTTGGGCCGGGAACTGAGATGCACACTGTCTAGTCCCTTGGGTCTCAGGCCTCCAGACTCAGACAGAACTACACCGTCAGCTCTCCTAGGCCTCCAGCTTGCAGACGGCACATCGTGGGACTTCTTGGCCTCCAGAAGAGGTTGAGCCAATGCCTATAGTAAATCTCTTATATAAATCTATATATAGCCTACCGGTTCTGTTTCTCTGGAGAACCCTAACTAATAGAAGTAATTTCAAGATGTAAAGTCTAAAATAATGGCAGGATGGAGGAGGTCCTAGATTAGTATTTTTAGAATGATGGCCTTTTAAGGCTTAAGGGATCCTGGCAGGCCCAGCCTTGGGGGCACCCTCAGCAAATGGAAGGTGTCCCATCTGCGGCCAGGACGGAATCAAGCCGGCCCCTCACCAGGGCGGGCACAGCCCCTCCTCCTCAGGCCCCTGCCACCTCCCTCTTGCTCTGCCCACCTTCTAAACCTCTGGTGAAGCTATTCCATCACTACATCCAGGTTTCAGATAGACCACGTTCTCCCCAGACTCCAGGCCAGCACACACTGTGCCCGACACTTGTCTCTACTTTCTTTTTATTTTTCTTTAAATATTTATTTATTTTGTCTGCAATACATCTTAGTTGCGGCACGTGGGATCTTTAGTTGTGGCATGCAGACTTCTTAGTTGTGGCATGTGGACTCAGTCGCAGCATGCATGTGAGATCTAGTTCCCCAACCAGGGGTCGAACCAGGTCCCCCTGCATTGGGAGCGTGGAGTCATAACCACTAGACCACCAGGAAAGCCCCTGTCTCTGCTTTCTTGATGTGGCCAGTGCCTACTGGGCCTCACTCGGTTTCAATGTCATTTCTCCCAAGGAGTCATTCCTGATCCCCATGAAACCAAATCAGGAGCCCCACCATCTACGGGGGTCATCATCCTAATAATTTCCACCCTCAATCCCAAACCCTGCTGACTTACCGATCACCCCCTAGGCTAATGGCCCGAGGTGTGCTGGCTCAGGTCTGCACTGGGTAAATATTTGTTGAGTAAATGAATGAGTACTAATCACATCTCTCCAGGTGGGGGACTGGGAAGTCCCCAAGAGGATGGTCGTGAGTCCTGCATCTTCTCAGTCTCCCTCTGTGATGTTGAACACAAAGGAGGTCGCCAGAGAATTAATTGCTTGACGGAAGAGAAAGAAAAGAATCTCAGGAAAAAAGTAACTGTATGAAATGCAACCAGGAGATGAGTAAGACGAAGATAAATCATTGCCTTCTCTAGGCAAGGACGCTGCCCTTGGAGGTGGATTCGGTGTGGTCCCTTGTTAGTCACTTACAACGTGAGGGCCTAAGACAGACCGTGCAATGAGCAGGGTATCACCACCGGGCTCCACTCTCGGTGCTCACCCTGGCACACCCACACCTTCTAGGCAATCAAGCCGGACATTGGATAGGCAGCCCCCTGAATTCACGGCTCACACTTCTTCCTTTTAATACCTTAACTCAGACACACTTCCCCCCTCCCACTAAACAGAATCCTCTTGATCTCAGGGACACCCACCATGTTACCCAAGGGACAGGTGATACCGCAAGGATCCTGCTTGTCCCTGCGTTCAATGAGATCACAGTCTCTTTGGAGAAAATAGATTTGCAGTAAAGCATCCACAACCGAGCACGCCGCAGGGGAGTAAGTGAAAAGGCCGCCCGCCCGGGTGGGACCCAGGGATCGAAGGTGAGGAGTCAGGAAAGGCTCTGTGTTGGAAGTAACCCTTGAGGCTCTGGGGCTGCTCTGTGTCTCCTGTGAATGAAATGCTGTCTTACATTAAGAGTAAAACCTCCAACAGAAAGATGTGAAGATGTGGTAAGAGCGTGGGGAAGGCAGGTCTACAGTGATGTCTGCAGGTCACAGGCCTGCTCTGTACGCCCCAGCATCAGGACCAGCTGAGTCATTTGCAGGGCCCAGTGCAAAATGAGGATGTGGCCCCTTTGTAAAACCTTATTAAGAATTTCAAGATGGTAACAGCAGAGGTATAGATGTCCCTTCTTAGCATGGGGTCCAGTAAAAGAAACCTCACAGGTCACATGCCCAAGAAGCCAGCCCTGCCCATTAGTCAAAGCCAAGGCCAACCTCACTCCCACATGTCTGATGGGAGCCATTTAGCCCACCAGCACCCGGCTAAACACGGGAGGGCACTCAACAGCTAAAACTCATTTTGACTGAACCCTGTAGCCAGACTTTTCCTTAAAGGATCATTGTCTGTATCTGTGGACATGTTCTAACCAAGTTCCCTTCTGGTCCCATGATCTTCATTAGCTGCTGCATAAATGTTCCCTGCTTTAAGATACTTAATGGTGGGACAACATAACTGAAGGAATAAGGTGCAATATATATTCAAGAAAAAAAATCTAGATAAAAGAAAACTTGAAACCCAGAGCAGGTAAAAAGATGGAAAATAATCCCTCAACCGCACAGTCGGAAGAAACAAGCTTCAAAATAAGTCCAGGAAGGCAGAAGCATCTCACTTTCAATATCAGCTATAGAGGGGCTTAAATGAAGCCAAAAATGTAAGGAGAATATTTCAGCAACAACCGTCAGGAGATGTGTAATGGGTGACACAGGATCTAATGCGAAGCACAACCACAAAAAGTTCCCTAAGTATACATTTTTGAGATGTTGAGAGAAAATTAAGATATTAAAATAGTAATGACATTATTGGCAACGCTAGCAAAAAATATGATCTATGCATGGATGGGAATGTTTGTAGATTGGCCTAAATGTCTTTTATTTGGCAACTTTTAATGTGAAATGAGAATTAGACAGATCTTTCTAGGAAAAAAAAAAGCCAACGTTGTTTCAATTAAATCAGAGGAAGAGAGCTCAGGAGAAGGACCCACATTATCTCACCTTTTGGGGAAAGAGTCAGAGTTCATGTCTATTTGTCCGGAATACAAATCAAGGGGGCAGAGGAGCCCACATCCCTGCCTCCCCTCCTCCAAGGAGAGAGAAGCTGCTGTCGGCCACACCCTTTCAGGAGCATCTCCGAGCTGAGCTCTTCTGCGAAACCACCGGGCTGGGCACCCACCTCCCTGCTTCCCAGGCTGAGGGTGCAAGTACCCCTGAGGACTCTGAGGGTCTCTAAGCACCCAGTGTACCTTCTGGAAGATTCCGGAATGAGCTGTGGGTAGTACCATTTTGTACTGAGTACATTTAACTTTGTTTTCAATTTTTAGAAGATGGTAGTACATGCATACACAGTCCAAGGGGTGTAGAAATGACACATTTTAGATTTCTCAGGCAGCTTGGATTTCAAATATTACCTCTGTGACCTCTTAAGAGCCTTCATATCTGTTGGACGGTAAGCCTCTATGATTATTATTATTGTGGTGGTGGTGGTTATTGTTATTCTTCTCATTAAATGTGGTCCCTCTCTGGTGCAGAATTCTGATTGGATCAGAACCTCAGTTCTCTCCACCACGTGAGGGCGCAGCGAGCAGGTGCTAATTGTGAACAAGCAAGAAGGCCCTCACCGGAATGGGACCATGCTGCAGCCTTGAGGTGAGAACTCCCAGCCTCCAGAACTGTGAGAAATACATTTCTCTTTATAACCTGAAAGAAAAAAGAGAGAAAAAAAGAACGTCAGCTACCTAGGACTCCCTCTCCACTGCCAAAGTGCTCTGTGGATTGCGGGGTACCGTGGCCTAGCTCAGTCCTTTGCGGTTTACTGGCTGTGCCTGGGCTTTCTGTTACTTGACGCCGCCCTTAATCGTGACCCAGCAGGGCAAGCGGGGGCTGGGCACGTCCTGCTGGCCAAGCCAGCCATCACCTTGTTTTCTACTGGCAGCAGGGACCCTCCTTCCAAGGGGTTAACAAGGCTCTGCCTGGGCTGCTGTCACAGTAATAGCTCTACGGGGGCCGCTTGCAGCTCTCATCTCAAGCGACTTCTTATTCACATTATATTAAATTAATACACACATTATACCGATGAACACTGTATATTTCTTCAATTAAAATTCCCTACCCAAATATACTGTTTTAATTGCTGGGAACGCCAGTAGTTAAGTCAACATCTCTGTTCCACACAGGATTCAAGTTGCTTTTCACTCAACGGTTGGAGCCAAACCTTTTCACACCTCCTTCCAGAGAGAGAACTGACTTGAGAGGGACCAGTTATCCCTTCCAGAAAGAGGCCAGAAAACCACTGCCCCCAAACTGTGCCAGCTGTAGGTGTGTAGGGGAGTTAATAGTTGGTTGCCGGTTGTCTTCAGAGAGAAAATAAACGAAAAGTTCCCTGTCACCAGGAATGCGAGGAATGGACAGGACAGACCACAGACGACACTGGTGCAGCCAGTGGGTGGTGGCCCCCAGACAGGGCAGCGGCCGCTGACGTCTCTCCTCCAAACACCCAGGGCTCCTGTGCCGTCGGTCGCCTCCTGCAGCTGCCTCCTCTCTACCTGAGGAGGTCTTGTCGAGCCTTTAGAGACCAAGCCTGGGGAGCCACCCGCCTGTATTCATTCAACAAACATTTGCTGTTCGTCTGCTCTGTTCCAGCTTTGCTCTGAATGGGAAGAGCCCGAGGTGAGGCCCATATACACCTGCTCAGAGGCTTGGCCTGGGGAACAGCAGAGATTTCCTCAACGGAAGGAAGGAAGGAACCAGAAAAGTAAGAAGACACAGAAGAAACCAGACCACAGGACTCTACCCAGCATTACTTTCAGGCCTCAGCTTGACAAATGGCTACACTTAATCAGCGCAGAGGAAGCCAGAAGGTTGAACAGCATAAACAACCTGTGGAAATGTCCTAGTTTCTTCAGTAGCCAAACCCTCACTGACACACATTCTTCACGTCCTATGTGTTCGGCTTTTCTGCACACGACTTAAACATTTCCCCACGTCTTTTCGCATTTTCCCATAGAATATTAAAACGTTGATATAATGCAAAATGCTGCTCTCCCACTGCAAGTGGAAAGTGGAAAGTAAATGTGTATAAGCCAATGAGGCCAAATTCCATTTTGAAAAGTGAATTTTGTGCCACTGAAAGGCTGCCCCAGCCCTGAAGTGTGCCCCTTTGTCACAGTCTAGGGTTTCTCAGGGTAGGAAGTTGGTCTTGGAAGGGGCAGCCCAGGGTCCTCCTCGTGTGCAACCTGTGACACTCTACCCACCACAGCCTCCCCCCAGATTCATCTAGAATACATTTATTCTGGCCCTCCAAGTCACCAAAGTCACCCACACTTTCCCTTTCATTTTCTGTCCTGAGGACCCCTCACACACTGCCGGCTTCATTAGAACTCAGCAAAGTCACACGTTGTCCTATTTCCCTACCCCTGCGGCCCGTCAGCTGCCCAGAGGTGCTTTAGCCAGTGCGGTAAGGGGCGAAACCCTCCCCTCCCCACAGACTGCCACTCAGCCACCATCAGGGGCCTGGTACTCACCCTCACAGCCCACGGGGACAGAGGAGAGAAGTCAGGCCACCGTCCAGAAAACTGCTGGCATCGCTGAGCCCCTGGGCCTGCAGAGCTGGGCTGCGAACCCGGAGCAGTGAAAAGCAGGGGGCAGATGAGTCACACAGGCAGCGATGTCACCCTCAGCCTGACAGCTCAGCAGAGGTTCAGGCCAGAAGGACTTGGATGAATGGCCTGCAGGGACAGCGTGGCATTCCAGGCTGGCCGGGCTTGGGGTTAGGGGCCGGGCAGAGGCAGAAGAGCAAAGAACGAACAACAAACCACGTTAAAGCCAGGAGGCCAGGGACGGCGGAGGCACAGCAGGAGGCATGGCGGGAGACACAGCAAGGACAGAGGTCACAGCTTGGGTGGGTCCCAGGGACACGGCCGTGTCACCTGGGCCTGGGACAGGGTCAGTGTTTGCATCTTACCTCTAAGACCACACCCACGTGGCATCGCCGAGTTGCTGCCCTGTGCCAGGTGCTGTGCTGGGCTCTGACGCCATCAGGCTGAAAGGACCCTGTCTCCTAAGTCTCCTGCTGGCTGGGGGTGGGGGGCAGTCAATTCCGACTCAGTTGAGTGATTGGTGCCACTGGGTGTGGTCCCCACTGCACGGTCAATGTGCAGCCAGGAAGAGCATTGGAAACATATCTGTGAACAAAGAAATGAGGAGGTGAGTGTCTTCACTTGAGCTGCTGTCCCAGAAGACCATAGACTAGGCAGCTTGAACGGTCGGGGGCTTCCCCTTCGGGACTGATGACCTCCGTGAGGGCCACCTCCTAATATTACCCTATCCGGGGTTAGGGCTTCAGCAGATGAATTTTGGGGGGACGCGGACATGCAGCCCATTACAGCAAATGAATGAGTGAATAATACGAGTGGGTGACAGAGAAGTAAGGAAGAGAGGCTGCTGAAGAAATAACAGAGGGGGAAGTGACCAAATCACGTGGCCATAAAGGGTCCGTATATTCCAAAACACTTGTCTATTTTTGCCTATAGCTCCTAACAAATTGCAAACAATTGCTATCAAATTAAATGTTTTACTACATACTTTTTTCTTTCTATCTGTCATGGAATGAAAAAAAAACATTCATTAATATTTATCAAAATGATGAGGCCGTGCTGACAACAGTCAGGTTATCTGAAGGTCCTGAAACACAGAAGTTGCTGATTGGGCCGGGACCTCAGGAGGGAAAAGAGGAGGAGCTTTGCTCAGGAAACCTGGGATCCAGGGCTGGAGGGGTGCTGGGAGGCGGACACAGACCTAGCCGTGTGGACACCTTGAATGCGGTGGGGCTACAGATGCTGCTTCGTGTGTGTGTGTGTGTGTGTGTGTGTGTGTGTGTGTGTGTGTGTGTGTATGTGTGTGTGTGTTAAACCAACAGAGATTCACTGAGTGGGCCTCCCAGGTTCTAGATTTCTCTGTGATGTCTAGAAATAAATAATATTCATCATTTTATTCACCATTCATCAAAATAAAATTTTATCATTATAAAGATAAAGGCCCATTTATGGTGAAAGACTGAAAACTTTCAGTAAAAATTAAGACACAGGAATGGGTTGGAAAGAACAATGACTTTCCTCAAGATGGCATAGCTTTTAAGTACTAGCCTGAGGTTCGAAAGCCTGCAGGGGCCTCTTTTCTATTTCATCTCTCTACCCCCATGTCCCTCTAATGGGCTATAAGCTACTGGGACCAAGGTTTGGGTTTTACTTGTGTCTGAATCCATTGTGCTCTCACAGAATCACCGTGTTCCGTTGCCACCTGCCCTGCCCACCTCCCACCGCCAGGAAGGTGGATGTCTAGGAGGAGATGGACACACCATAGAGAGGGCCTCCTTTTTACTGTTTAACAGTCCCCCGACCCCTGGCCTGTTCTAAGTGCCAGTATGTCATGAAAACAGCAGATCCTTGTCAAGCAGGTTTGGTTCCTTGATTCTTTTGGGTTTACCATACTAAGCAAGGCTTGGCTCTTGTTGGCTTTAAACTACCTTTTTTTTGGTTTTTTGTTTTGTTTGTTTTTATTTTTGTTTTTGTTTGTTTTTGAGGTACGCAGACCTCTCACTGTTGTGGCCTCTCCCGTTGCGGAGCACAGGCTCCAGACACGCAGGCTCAGCGGCCATGGCTCACGGGCCCAGCCGCTCCGCGGCATGTGGGATCTTCCCGGACTGGGGCACAAACGCGTGTCCCCTGCATCGGCAGGCAGACTCTCGACCACTGTGCCACCAGGGAAGCCCTAAACTACCTTTTTAATGAGGCAATACAGACTACAAAATACCCCACATAACAGGGCTGCAGTTGCCTGGGGCACCCTGACCATCAGAACCACGCCTACCTCACAGGCAAGACCTGGATCATTCAGGCCATGTCAGATTCCTAGATTGGAGTTCCATGTGTTTTTTAACTTTTTTCCCCTTCTACAATTCAGGAAATTCATTAATTCCTTCTCTTAATACCTTAACTGGGCCTTTTAAAATGCAGATATTCCTTAGCCAGTGAAATGGAAAATCCTATCCAATTCGTGTTCTAATTTACTACATAAAATTGACCGAAGATGTGAAGCAGCATCCTGTGCCCTCCTTGAAGGCGCTCCATGTTGGCAAAGGTTACTGACTGTGGCATTCTGAACACTCTTGGTAAAGAGACGGAGCTGCCAGAAGATGCTAAACCACAGAAGATGGCCTTCCATTGACACAGATAGATTCAGCCGTCGGACCTGTGAGAGGAGGTAAATCAGGCAAGTATTCTGGGGGATTTTTCAAAAAAGACCCAACGTGGGAAAAGTTGCTGGTTCCTCTTCCCATTCGCAGTTGGAGGGAACCCAGATAGAGGCTTGTGCTTCCTGGTGTCGCATCGTGAAATAATGCAAGTGAGAAGATGCAACTGCGTGGCAAATTTATCAGAATAATTGCCACAGACAGGTGATTTGACAGGCTCTGTTCAGACTTCCCCAGCAATCCAGCCCGCAGTGGTCCATGTTGGAATCCTTCTGGCTCCGTCTTCTGGAGGGTCCCCTCTGATTATGTTTTTTCATCCTAAAAGTTTCCCCTGGGGAAGCACTGCTGTCTTGGCCAATCAAGGGTGGTTAACAACCATCGTAGAAGCCGCCTACAGGTTGACAGGCAAACCGGTCAAACATCTCATGGAATCTCTCAGGTAATTTGGTGTCAGAGCTTTAATAATTTCTATGAATGTCTTCATGCAAAGCTTCAAGAGTTACTTTCATTTTTCACAAAAGGCAAAATCAAATAGGATCATTTAAAAGATCAATTATGCCATAAAGAACGGCCTCCCCTTCTGATTTCTGTGCTTTTATTATAATCAAATAATTTAAAAGGATTAGAAACGACAACACTAATCGCTAGTTGACTTCTATTTGTTCTAGAAACAGACACTAATTGTTTGTGTCAGTTTACCTTATTCTTCTCAGTGCTAAACTTTTCCATCAGGCAAAGCCAGCATCCCAAAGCCTGTGCCCCTGGCATGGTGTGAACGGGGGCTGAGGCGAGAACAAAGCCGTGGATCAGGAGAGGGGGGCTGAGCGTGTATTAATTAGCTCTCCTGTACTACACTGTAGTTTAATTAATCTGACGGATTTTTCAAAACTGGAATTGACTTTTCTCCATTCCTGGACCATGTGAGCAGTTTTCCTGTCACTGAGCAGGTCAATTACATTCGACACTCTTAGCTGGATTGATCTCCTGTCCCACCGCAATGGCTGTGGTGTTCTGGCAGGGGACTGTCCTGTGTTCCAGGGCACCGTGCCCCTGTCAGAACCTTCTACCCAGAAGGTTGTCACCTGTAAACGGTTGAGCTGAACCAAGCCCCTGCAACAGTAATCCAACCCACCTCAACAGCGTTCAGAAAAGCATCTTCTAAGCACACCGCCTAAGGTCAAGAAATATGCTCCTTTGGAATAAGACAAGGATGTTCACTCTCGTCACTATTACTCAACATAGTTTTGGAATAAAAAACTATGTTGCCATGGCAATCAGAGAAGAAAAAGAAAAGGAATACAAATTGGAAAGGAAGTAAAACTGTCACTGTTTGCAGATGACACGATACTATACACAGAACATCCTAAAGATGCCAGCAGAAAACTACTAGAGCTAATCAATGAGTTTGGTAAGGTTGTAGGATTCAAAATTCATGCACAGAAATCTCTTGCATTCCTATACGCTAACAACAAAAGATCAGAAAGAGAAATTAAGGAAACACTCCCATTCACCATTGCAACAAAAAGAATAAAATACCTAGGAATAAACCTGCCTAAGGAGGTAAAAGACCTGTACTCAGAAAACTATAAAACACTGATGAAAGAAATCAAAGATGATACAAACAGAGAGACATACCATGTTCTTGGATCGGAAGAATCAATACTGTGAAAATGGCTAAACTACCCAAAGCAATCTACAGATTCAATGCAATCCCTATCAAATTACCAATGGCATTTTCCACAGAACTAGAACAAAACAATCTTAAAATCTGTATGAACTTTTGACCTTCTGAAGAGCTTGCAAATTAGGACGCCCTTTCCCCTTGCCTGAGGTTCCCACGTGACCCAGAAGCCCCAAGCTCCCTTGAATTCCCATCAGATCTCTGACTAGTGCAGCATCGGTGATGTGAATGAGCCTTAGGTGGGTGCGGGTGTTGGAGGAAACTGCTGCTGTATTTTGGGAACACCTGCCACTGAATGATGCTTCCAACGTGTACTCACTCAGGATTCGCCAATCAGGCAGGAGTGAGTTTTTGACTCAAATTCCTTAAAACCCTCAGTAAGACGGTTTCCTCTTCACCTTCTCTCTTCCAGCAGGTCCAGGCCAAGATCCATGACTCAGTCAGGAGGCTGGGTCCGTGTGGACCTGCTCCCCTACCCCATAGGCTCTGAACACCAGCCCAGCCCTGAGTCCAGGGCTGGCCTGTGTCCCGACCACCCTTACAGCTGCGGCACCTTTGGTAATGCTACCCGAGTTGGGGAATTTTTGCAGTCCCCCGCTTCCTATCGTGAAAGTGGATTTGGGACCCTTAACTTTGAGGGGGATCTAGGCTTCAGCCTGTAGGTATCTTGTATCGCCAGACAGGCCTCTGCCCCCTTCCTCTGTGATGAATACTCTCCAGCCCAGGAGAAACCTCGGAGCAGACATAGGTGCCCTTTCTCGAGTGAAGTCCTGGCAGCTGCCGCTCCATCTTATCTAGATCTGAGGGAGCGGGGATGAGACAGAATGCAGAACCCATAGCATCCGGCCTTCCCCACCCATTCCCGCCAGTTCCCAAATGCTCTGGAAACCCCAGTCACCTTCCCAACAGCCTTTCCCCTCCGTGTTGCCCCGACCGATGATGCCTCTCGGTCCCCGGTTCCTCTGTTCCTCATCCAGCACCACTGACTCCACGGGGGATTGTGTATTGACACCGCCTTCGAAAACAGTCCAAGTCTCTTACCGTCTCTGATTTCTATCCTAGAGATGATATAAGGAAATATAACACGCTGATCACTCCATCTTACGCAAAGCAAGAACAACTTAAAGGGTTTAGATACTGAGAAAAAAATGTCCCTGAGACAGTTACTTTCAGAAACACGCACAAGAGGTTTTGAAGGCTCTCGCGACTCAGGTCCAGGACCGCAGGCCCCAGCCTGCTGGCTCGTGCTTGAAAGCATGGCTGCGTCTACAAGACTGCCAACTTGAGCACAGGCTAATCTGCAACCAGACCCTAGGAAAAGGTACAATCGATTAAAATGTATCATGTGGCACTCTGATTCACTCTTCCGTCAGTGAGATTTTTTTCTTAAAAACGCCCACAGTTGCATACATCACCTGCCCCGACGACCCAGTGGTGTGCCGGGGCTGGCTTGGACAGACTCTCCAGAGTCTGTTGTTAAATTTTCAGGAATTTTGCAAGCTGGCTGTTAAACAGAGCTGTTATTATATATTAAGTTCTATAAACTTATATAAATCATACTTTGAAAAAGGTAACAGTTTCCCAGAATAATTCACTTTCTAATTGCTCTAGTAGATTTTCTTACTCTCTACGCGCTTGAAGTTATTTATGCCAATTTTATCCATACGGTGAAAATACTACACGCTGATTTGCTACGTGGTGGCAGTATTTACACCACAGAAATTGGCAAACACTCTAGATCAGGGCTTTTCCCCTTTGGAGAACTGGTTGTTGAGTAATTAACAGGACAGCACTGCCTACATGAGATATTTCATGTTCAGTTAATCTTTGGGAAGGACTCAGAAACCCTGCTTCTTCACTGGTACTACTCATCAGACCTGTTGCCCATCCACATTTATCTGCTAACATTCATTCACTCCTATTCATGGGAAGTGAGAGTCTCATCTTTTTATTTATTTTTTTCTTTAAAAAGATTCAACCCTGTACAGAATTATCCCAATGTAATGGACCTTGTCTCCATACTGCAATTATTAACATTGGGCAGAGGTTGTGTGTTTCTTGGCAGGGCTCACGTTCCCATGTATAAATCATGATAAAGTAGGTTTGCTCTGGAGGGTGGACTCATGTTTTCAATTTGGCCAGTGTAGAAACTGAGTTGGATTTAAACAAGGGCTCTTTTAAAAATTGAAGGCCGGTTGTAGAGACATGACAGAAATAACTTGGACACGTTTGCAAACTTTGCAGCCAGCGGAAATCAGCCCAGGGACAAAATGTACCCACCGTGCCAGAGAGGGTCTTCCCTTGAAGCCTGGTGGACCAGCCAGTCTGTGCTGTACACCTTTATACGGCCAATGATGAGGATGCTTCACTCGTTAAAAGGGGAGCTTGTGGTCCTTGTGTTGGGTCGGTGAACCTGGGCTCACACATCCTGCGGGGGATGGACGCACATCGGCTGTTTTTGCAGTAAAGCTCTCCAGTTTCTCGGATTGTAAAAAAAAGAAAAATTATAAAATTTTTTAAAATGTACATAATCATTGTGTTTTCGCCAAGTAGCATACTCATTACTTGCTGATACAGGGGTATAGGCTTTATTTCATAGAAGGGTTAAAGAACTTAAGAGAAGTCTAATAAACACCAGCATAGCATTTAAAAAAAAATACATGAAAGCTTGACTTTAGAGTATATAGATGACAAAGATTTGGTAGTTTGTTTTGAATATGTATAGTGGCTAGCAAAATTGCATGAACATGATCATACATAATTGACATTTTATAATAAAAGTATAATTAGATAATCCATCAATTCTAACTTTTATTAGTTTGTAAATCTTTTGTGAATTTTCTCAAATTATTAATATTTCCTTCAAGTTTCAAAAACAGAGAAAAGAAAAGAAAAGAAGCAAGGTGACCTGAAGAATATGTGTAATCCCCTCATTCAGAGACTTTGCATGACATGGACCACACTCCCTGCTCCGGTTTTAGGCAAATTTGCCGTCATTCCTCGGTCGCCCCATCCCACCCTCGGCAGTGACTCTGCTCCCACCTCCCTCCCTCCCGACCCCTCTTTCCTCGGGTGGATCACAACTCACTTCTCCATGTCTTCTTCCTGACAGTTTAGGGCTCAAAAAATTTAAAAAAAAAATTCACATCATGCCTGTTTTCTTACCCCTGGGGGAGGAGTGAACAGAACGGATCCTTCCGCCAAGATCTCCAGCCTGATCTGATTAAAGACCCTGCTGCTCCCTGTCAACATTCCCTGGTTTCCTGTAACTTCATCTCCTCATCTCAGTTTTTCTTCATTTATTACTTTTAAATGAATATTTATTGAGGATTTATTAGATGCCAGGAAGAAGGAACAGCATGCCGGAAGACACTTTTGGGGAACTCTATGAAATCTGACAGTAGTGAAGGAGGTCCTTCGGAAAAATGATGCCATTTCCCAAATCAGGATAAATAAGGATAGATAAGGATGAAGGAGGTGGACAGGTTATCAGGGAATCTTGCTAATGTCGGAATTTTTCTTTAGGAAAGGAGAGCTTCTAACTGATTTTAACTCAGAATACATGTCTATGCACGTATACACACACACGTATTTAAGATCAGGAGGAATCAGAGCCCAGTGCATCTTTCTCTGCTGTCACAGGATGGCACTCTAGTGTGTGCCCTTGCTGGGAAAATGCTGGTGTTAAGTCACCCTTCCACTGTCTCTTCAGTTCTGTCTTTCATTTAACTCAAAGAGCTCTCTACAATTTTCTGAACTAAATATTTAGTTCTGAGTGGACCCAAACAATACTCTTACACACTTTTCTTCTTACTGCTTTTCAATAGACTAGTGAGTTCTGTCAGTCTGTGTGTGTGTGTGTGTGTGTGTGTGTGTGTGTGCGCACGGGTCTGTGAATAACAGTCCAGGTGACAGGAGCTATCCTTCAGTACTGTTAAAAACTGTTGAATTCAGGGTGTGACTCCCTGTCATGGCTGCCCGGTCACGGCAGGCTTGGTCACGTGACCTCTTTTGGCCAATGGCGTGTGAGCACAAGCCACTCCTAGGCAGATGCTGTTAGAACCAGGGCTGCTTGTCAGTGATTTCCTTTTTTACTTCTGCCAGGAGACCAGCAGCCTCCCAGACATGGGCTGCTCTCTCAGGCTGGGTCCTGTAGTGAAGACAATCTGGAGAAAACCACAGTAGACCCATGATGTTTGTTGTAAACCACTGATATTTGGAGATTTTTATTTTTTAACTTTTTCCTTTGTGCCACTTAGCCTATCCTGATGGGCTAATATGCTTAATTTTCTGCTTGGCGTTTCAGGCAAGCCTGTAGGGAATTAGGATTTTTACTCCATCCTGGGGGATTTGTCTCAAACCTATTTGCTGCTAAAGTGAAAGATGATTCCTAGTATCTGTAATGTTGACAACATTTAGTTGCCGCAGGTCTAAGAGAACTGGACACAGTGATGCTTCTATTGGGATATATGTGGATAAATATGTAATTATTAGGTGTCTACAGAGTGAATAAAACTCAAGTTACCTTGGTAAATAATGAGAAATAACACAAAAGAAGTCAGGAAACTTTTTTTTTGCGGTACGCGGGCCTCTCACTGTTGTGGCCTCTCCCGTTGTGGAGCGCAGGCTCCGGACGCGCAGGCTCCGGACGCGCAGGCTCAGCGGCCATGGCTCACGGGCGCAGCCGCTCCGCAGCATGTGGGATCTTCCCCGACCGGGGCACGCACCCGCGTCCCCTGCATCGGCAGGCGGACTCTCAACCACTGTGCCACCAGGGAAGCCCAGTAAGTATCTTTTAAGTGGTAAGTTATATCTGCATCCACCCAAGCTAATCAGATTCAGTTTTGTTTGAAAACATCAGTCTCATAAAGAATTATTTTTTATTAAAACAATTATTAAAATTTATAGTAGCTGCTCTTAGTTTCTCCTATTGGATGTGAACATTCCTTTCCACTTGACCTCAACCCATCAACCTAAGTAGCTCACAGACAAACCCCTTGTGCCCCACACATTAAACAATATTTCCCCTGGTTTTCACCAGAGCTCCTTTAACAAAGATTCTGAGGCTGCCCCCTACTTCTTCAGATATTTTTCTTATTTTTTAATTAGCAGAAAATTTAATGGAGTCATGCTTGTAAAAAAAAAGTTGTTATGCAGAATCATACTGAGTTAAATGATGGATTCCTTTCACAGCCCCTCCCAAACCCACCTACCTTTTCAAAAATAACCACTGAAAACAGTTGGTTTGTGTGATTTATATCTTTATGTTGAAATTCATAAGTGAATATTTTACACATGCAAGTTTGCTCTTATTAAATATTCCTCATATTGTTCTGCTGCATCCGTTTCCCCCTCTGTCAGTGTATCTTTCACCTTTTACAGTGTTATTTTTTTTATGTGATGATTTTTGATGCCTGCATAGTATTCCATAGAATGGATGTACCATAAGTCATTTCACCATTATCCAACTCATGAGCACTTAAACTGGCTCCAGTTCTTGGCTGTACAGATAAGGCTGCAGTGAGTACCCGTATGCTTTTGGCTTTATGTAATTGTCCTAATATTTCTACAGGATGTCTCTACAAGGGACTTGCTCTCGAGGATATACACACTGTAAACTGTGATAACTGCTGCTATATTGCCCTCCAAAAATGCTCTAGCAACGTCTACTCGCTAAACCACAGTGAATGCGTATGAGTGTGCCTACTGCTCCCGACCATTGCTCTCACTCCATGTTACATTAATACGAATTAGCAAAATATAGAATCTCTTTTCTGTTATAATTTGCAATATACTCCCTACTACTTTTTTCTGTAAATTGCTCACATTTTTTAAGGTGTACAATGTAATGAGTTAATATATGTATACACTGTGAAATGATTACCACAATCAAGTTAACTAACACATCCATCAGTTCACATAGTTACTTGCTTGGGGTTGATGGGGGCTAAGAACACCTAAGATCTACTCTCTTAGCAAATTGCAAGTATACAATGCAGTATTACTAACTATATTCACCATGTTGTACATTAGATCCCCAGAACTTATTCATCTTCTAGCTAAAAGTTAGAAAGTTGACCGTTCTCTCCCAATTTCCCCCATCCCTCATCCCCTGGCAATCACTAATCTACTCTGTGATATGCTCTATTATTGAATTAAGAATAGACTCACATGGGGCTTCCCTGGTGGCGCAGTGGTTGAGAGTCCGCCTGCCGATGCAGGGGACACGGGTTCGTGCCCCGGTCCAGGAAGATCCCACATGCCGCGGAGCGGCTGGGCATGTGAGCCATGGCTGCCGAGCCTGCGTGTCCAGAGCCTGTGCTCCACAAGGGGTGAGGCCACAACGGTGAGAGGCCCGCATACCACAAAAAAAATACAAAAAAAAGAATAGACTCACATGTTTCTGCATATTTATATTGGTTTCCCACTTGGAAATCTTCCTGCTTTCTTTTTCTTGCTTTTTTTCTTTTCTTTTCATCTTTTTTCTCTTTTTCTTTTACTACCTTTTGTCAAATTTATTATAATCTATTGCTTTATTTTAGCTTTTTTTACCTTTTAATCTTTTAATTTTTCAAGATCATGTTACTTTGTGTCTTTCCTGTATATAGCATATCACGATTTGTTTTTCTTTATTTCCAATCTGCTCTTTGTCCTTTATGTGCAGAATCAGTGCATAAATGCTCATGTGTTGTGTTAATTGATATATTTGATTTCCTGACTGTTTTTTGTCTTCCATGCTTTAGCTATAGATGAATTAAGTTTTTTTTTCCTACTTATTTGAGCTAATGCTTTGGAATTTATATATATTATATCTATTCTTCTAATATTACACTTAAATATGTTTTTATATCGATGCTGACGATTCTTAACTATAATTTATCCCTTTCCCCAAACAAGGCAACTTATCTTTCTCCCTATATCTTAAGTTTAAATGAAAATACCTATATTTTTTCAGATTTATCCTCATTCTACTTTCTGAGTCATTAATTATTAATAATTGCTTGAAAATTTTTCAATCACATTACCAAGAATATACTAAAATGAGTTATAAAATGCTTTATAGTACTTTTGCTCACTACTGCTTCTTTTATCTCATATATTTGTATTTATCAAATTCATGTTTTTATTTTGCTGGAGTGCATCCTTGAGAATCCTTAAGAGAGAGTAGTAAATGTTTTGAATGCTTGCAAGAGTAAAAATGCATTTATTTTGGCTTTGGTTTTAGTTTGAATAATGATTTAGATAGACAGAGAATTCTTGGTTCAAAATGTCCTTTTGAAGACACTCTTCCACTATTTTTTTTTTTTTTTGTATCCCATGTTGCAAGCTAGAATTCTAATACCAGTCTTATTTCTTTTGTTGATAACTTTTTGTCTATTTTCTCTTTCTCTGTCAGTTTTTATTATTTTCCTTGCATATCAGTTAGGGTTCTGTCAGGAAACCAGGTTATTTTCTAAGTATTTCAAGTGTGAAGGTATTTAATGCAGAAGATTGAAGGCTCTAACCCACTGAGAGAGAGAGGATGAGCAGGACTGCCAAGGCTTTGGGCGTTCAGGTAGGACAGCAATTGCAGAACTGCTTCCTCATGACCATGACTCCCCATAACATTGATGTGTGTGCTTCCAGAAGCCCCCATAGCTGTCTGTCTGCCAGAACCCGCACTCCAGCCCATAGCTGCTGCTGGAGACAAGTTTTGCTTCTCATCAGCAACCTCAAACTAGACTCTGGCATCAAACTGAAATCTGCTGAGGAGGGAGTCTCCTAAACCTAGATCCAAGAATTCTAGCTCCCTCAGTGCAGGAGAGAGCTGAAAAGAGCCAGAGTGATGCTAAGAGTCAAGGAAGAATATCTGGCACACCCTGCCATTCAAAATGTTCACCAAGGCATCTAGGTGAGTTGTATTTTATTATTTCTGCTTAGTATATAACAGGATCTGAGAAATTCCTCACTTCCAGAAATTTTCTTTTAATGTTTGCTCATTTTCTCTCCATTCTTTTTCCCTGCTAGAACTCCTGTTAGACAGATGCTGGACTTCTGGATCTGGGTACCTATTTTGTAGCATTTAACTTTTCCCTTGTATCCTCTAACTCTTTAACCTGTTGCAGTGTGGCATGAGAAAATCCCTTGAATGGATCTTCCATCTCACTAATTTTATCTCCAGCCATGTCTGCTCTGTTATTTAGCCAGACGGTTGAGGTTTTCTTTTTGTTTCCCTTGTTGGTTTACACTGATAATACCATTTTTTATTTCTAAGATTCTAATTTTTCTTTTGAATTATAATGTTTTTCATTGTTGTAGGTATATGTCACCTAAAATAAGAATAGTGAGAACCCTCAGAAGACGATATTCAAATCTCTGTTTTTTTGTTAACTTAGTCTTCTTTGAACTTTTCTAGAGTGTTCGTTTAGTGCCTCTAATATGTGGAATTCTGTTTATTCTGTGTTTGAAATTGTGTTTATTTCTATAGTAGAATTCTAGATTGATTGGTATTGGAGGTTAGCATACTATGCCTCAGTCCGAATGAAAATCCCCATCCTGTGTGTGGTTGGTGCAGGTTTTGATTACAGCAGCCCTCGTTCCTGTGTTTATGCAAGGAAAGTATGCCTTTGTTTAGGATGTGCAGGTAACTTGCGTTTTGGCTTGGGAGCTTTCTATCTTTGTGGACTGGTATCAGTCACCTAAAGCAACCTCACCATTCTTCAGCCCCCAAAGCTCCTCCACTCTGGAGGTGTCCAAGAGTGAATTAGTATGAAGTTCTGCTTCCATGGCTCTCCTCTTGGGAGAGAAGACAGCTATGGGACTGGGAAATTATTGCAGCAGGGCCACACTCCTGAATGTAATTACTTAGCAAAAAGCCAAGGCCCCATCCTCCTCTCTGCCCCTGCTGTCTCTGACCAGTTGCGTAATTCTTGGTTTCTTCAGGGAAAAAAATCACTTTTTAAAGGATCCTACATTTACCTCTCAGAGGTTGCTGTTTCCTTTCCTCTTTTATTCTTTGACATCTATCTATCTTCTACTTTATATTGTCCAGAATTGTTTCAGTGCCTTTGCCTGCTGATGACACCCTTCATAGCATCCCAACATTGCTTTAAGTTTAGTCTTCCTTTTATGTTTCTTCCATTAGTGCATTGAAAGTGAGATAGGAGGGGGGTGAAGATATATTCAGAATAGCAGAATGGGCTGGAAGAGCTCCTCTTTCTTTGATCTTTTTAAAAATCTTATACTTTATGTAAAGCATTATCTTCACATATTGCAAATTTATTGATTGGTAAGTTCAGAGCTGACCTTCTTCCAAAGGATTTGGAAGTAGCTTATATTTCCCAACATCCATTAAAACCAAGCATAAGAAAACTGAACAGAGACTATTTCAAGGAAGCAAGATTGGAATTAAATCACTCAGTCAATGCATTTTGCAGTATGTTTTCTAAAGATAAGATGTAAATTGGGTTATTTAGTTTACATTTGAATGTATGCATTCAGAAAATGTAAATAATATCACATTGTAAGTCTATTTCAATAGACTTTTCAATTTCAATAGATTGTCTATTTCAATCTATGTATATGGATTCTTTAACTTACAAAATGAGTATTTTCTTGACTATCATACCTTGATTCAAGTGATTAGATGCCAGTGGTAATCTGGTCAAGGTGATACTGAGTGTGTTAATCTTTTCTATGGCCATCCATGTTCAAAACCAAACAATGGTATCCATCTTGCTGCGACTTACAGATTAATTGAGAAAAGCTTCTATTGAGAGCCTACAATATGTCTGGTTCTTTGCTAATCACCTTCAAGTGGAATATCATTTAATAAGCCCCATATGCTCACCAGACAAACACTACTGTGCCCATTTTACTGATAAAGAAATTGAGGCTCAGCTGGTAGCAGAGTTGGGATTTACATTAAGGTCTTCTGACACCAATCACCTACTCCTTGTGGCTAGATTCTTGAAATGACCTATGTGAGGGAAAAAAAAAAAAACCTTTAGACAAACATTTTGCTCAAAATGTTGATTTTTATGAATGATAATTATTGGTACTGAGCTTCCCACAGTAATTCTGCTGCTTTCAGGACCCAGAGTAGGTTGAGTTGATTACACGTGATGAACTGCTCTTCTCAGTTAAATTATACCAACTGCTTTATAAAAAATGTCCCAATGCTTGGTGGGTAGGAAGTGATCCAGTGAAAAACATTCTATAATTAGCCACAAAAATCAGATTGAATTGGGGCAGAAGCAAGTAAATTTACTTTTGCCTATTTCATTCTAGCTGAGCGGGGGTTCTGACATTGTCGTTCAGCAAATAAGGGTGAGTTCTCAGACGATGCTGACTTTATTAACACTGTTCTTGTTGCTTTCATTAAAAATGGACCAGAATTCCCCAGCGGTGAGACAATAACCTTGGGAAAGGAGAAGTTTCGCAGGTTCAAGCCTTTGCTGTGGGCTCCGTAGGGATCTCGCCTCGTGCTTGCACAGTCAGAAGAGTGTTGGCAAGAGACTGCCCCAGACTCACACTCCCCAAGGTCCCCAGCACAGCCGGCGGTCGGTATGGACGTTATTCTCCAGTGCAACTGGAGGGCTGCTATGGGTGAGGCCAGCATATAACCAAAATAATTAAAATTCAGTTTTATTACCAAATAGAAAACAAATCAAAAGAATGGGGACAGAAATAAGGCAAAAATATATTAGTGATGATAACTGTAACTGACTCTAATTTTTTATTAAACGGCTTGCAGGTGAGTAAACATGTATCGCACACAGCACAGCTTTGCTTATGCCTGCCCGTCAAACCAAATGATAGAGACATTTGTAAAGAGGCAGACAGTGAAATGCTAACAAAAAGAAAAGTAAATGCAGCACTAGGCTTAACAGAAAAGTATACTTCAAACCAGAAAGATTTAAATAGGACAAAGGAGTGTGTATTTGCTATTGATAAGAACTAAAATCACCTGAGAAGGAATAGCAGCGTCATCATCCTAGAATCAGTGAACAGCATAAATCAAACTACCCTGAGGAAAATAATTATGAATAAAAATATGAATTAATGAAACCACAGGCATAGAGGGAAGATTTAATCTACTTTCTCCAACACTGGAAAATCAAATAGACAAAAAAATGTGAGCCTATAGAGGATTTAATTGACAAGATTAACAAGTTCAATCACACACAAACACCTAACATGAACACATATGGGGCTAGAGTTACTGCTTTATAACTAGTATATATGTGTTTCTATGTGTATGAAAGTGTGTAGACACACACACACACACACACACACACACACACACATATTCACTCACTCACAGTTTTATCCTACAGATAAAGATTTTTACTTTGTTTCAAATATCCATTAAATATGCACAAAATTACCCACATGACAGGCTATACACAAAATCACAGAAGAAAACCTAAATAAACTTTAATAGATTTCAAACTGCAGAATCCTTCTAAGCAAAAATTTAATAATGTTAGAAATAAATAACTAGAGAATAGTAAGAGAGCTTTCCTAAATATCTCAGATCTAAGACATAAAACTACTCTAAAGAGAAGACAAACGTGTATTTGCTGAAAATATTATGTGTACTTAGAAAACCCAAAAGAATCAACTGGGAAACAATGAACATTTAGAAATGAGCAAAGCAAACATATAAGCACTAATAGACTTCTAAATACCAGCAACAACAGGTGAGAAGATACTTGGGAATTTACATCCGTCTCACACTAGAAAGCAAAACCAGAAAAAAAAAGAGGAATTTAAGATTACACCTGTAAGGAATGCATTGATACCATAAGAAGAAAATGTTATAATATTTCTAGAATGACATAAATCGAAAGCCTTGCTCCTAGTTGGGAAGAGTATACATATTACAGGTGCCAAGGTGCAATCGCTATTTTTTTTTTTTTTGGTGCAATCACTATTAAAATCTCAGTGGGGTTTTATTTTGCTTGAAAACAATTATGCTAAAAAGCATCTGGAAGAGACTAAATTGTAAAGAAACATGTCAAGGTGCTCACTAACCCCATTTCTGTTCCAAATGGTGCCAAACGTTCTCGCCAATGCAGCTGGCAAGACAAAGAAAAGCTGAACGATTCCCTGGAAAGGAAGAAACAAGCCTATTGTTTTTGAAAATGATAATAATAAATAATTGTGTGTGTCAATCGCCCAGAAGAATTTTGAGATTAATTAATGAATTAATAAGTGACCCTCAAACTTTTTCTCGGTAGAAAGTTAATATACAAAAGTCATCCTATACAGTTATATAGTCCCGTTAACCAAAAACTGAAAATTATAAAGGTATCATTTGCAATATTATTTTTAAAATTGAGGGCATAGAATACTGTGCATCAGATGGGAGGTGAATAATGAAGACTAACTGTTTGGTCTTAGCATCACATTCTAACCAACTGAGCTAACAGGACACTCGAAGACAAAGTTTGTGAATTGGATGATACGATATTGTAAAGATCAGTAGACTAGGAGTGGGATTCCACTGGTTCCAAAGAAGCTCTCTTTGTGGACTGACTGTAAAGCTTATTTAAAAATTCATATGGAAATTCAAAGTGGTCATCTTACAAAAGAAGAACAAGTGAGAAGAATTGCTTTCCCTGAAATTAAAGCTTGTTAGAATGATGTATTAATTAAGATGGTAGGTGTTGGTAAAGTGATTTAGACCAAAAGAACTGAACTAAAGGTCTGAAACCAACCCATATATATAGATGATGATTTATGACAAAGGTCTAATTGCAAAACAAAGGGTAAACTTTCAAAAACAATGCTGAGAAAATTGGGTACCCATACTGAAAAAATTTGATTGGATCACTAACTCACCCTATACAAAAAATTCTATTTCAAAGGATTATAGACTTAAATGAAAAAGGCAAAAGAATATAGTGTTTAGAAGACATTGTAGAAAAACTCCTTCATGACTTATGGGTAGAAAAATGTTTCTTAAACAGGACACATACAGCACTCCAAAAGGATTTGATTGAGACCTTTTAATAACTTAAGAATAAGAGCGTCTTTTCATCAATAGACACCATCAAGCATAGGAGCCTTTCACTGGGGGCAATCCAAATTTCCAGCAACAGTGGAAGAGATACATATATTATAGGATCTTAATTCTATGGAATACTACATAGCAATGAAAGCAGTTGAACTAAAATTATACATAAAAATATGGATGAGTTTTAAAAATGAAACATTGGGGGCCTCACTGGTGGCGCAGTGGTTGAGAGTCCGCCTGCCGATGCAGGGGATGCGGGTTCGTGCCCCAGTCCGGGAAGATCCCGCATGCCGTGGAGCGGCTGGGCCCATGAGCCATGGCCGCTGAGCCTGCACGTCTGGAGCCTGTGCTCCGCAACAGGAGAGGCCACAATAGTGAGAGACCCGCGTACCGCAACAGCAACAACAAAAAAATGAAACATTGAACAAAAAAAAGCCATATACTAAAGAACGTAAAAGTCCTTTTATATAAAGTTAATTCACATAAAGTTTAAAAATGTGCAAAATGACATTACATTACTTAGTTAAAAATAATAAAGCAAAGCAGGGCTGTGACTGCCCTAAGAGTCAGGCCAGAGCTTCCTTGCAGGGAGCAGCGTGGAAGGATGAGGTCAAAGCATGCCAGGCCTCTCCTTTTCGGGGGGCCTCCAACGTTCTATTTCTTGATGCAGGTGGTAGTTACATAAATACTCACCTTTAGTAATTTGTGAAGTTCTTCATTTGTTTTATGCACTTTTTAATAGGTATGTTATATTTGATAACAAAGCTTCTTAAGAAAATGAGAATTTTTAGAAAAGAATAAGTTTGTCACAATGAGAGTAATGGGTGAGCTGTTGCCCTCCCATAGCTGACTGTGCAGAAGAGTCTCCGGTCATGAAGCCAGCATCAGGGACAGTGTCCATGAGACAGAGCCGGTCACCTCGCAGCCCCTGAGAAGCACCAGCCCTGCAGAGGTGCCGTCTTTTCAAACCAGGGAGGGTAGACTGTGCATTTTATAGATGGTGCCAGCGCAACTGGCTGGCACAACGGGCAAAACGTTGACCTGAAAACTCCTCTCACATCATATACTAAAGCAAACACTATAGGGAAAAATAAGTTAAGTATAAAAATCAAGTATTATATTATATGCTTCGACCTTTGGGTGTAGGAAGTATTTCTAATTAAAAATGCAAAGGAGAAAACAGTATAGTAAAAACATCGATAAAAGAATCATTTGAGGTCTTGAAACTGATGTCAAAATTACTGATGTCAAAACTTTAAGGAATTCCCGTGGATAGGACTCAGCGATTTCACTGCTGGGGGCCCAGGTTCAATCCCTGGTTGGTTGGGGAACTAAGATTCCGCAAGCTACACAGCGTGGCAAATAAATAAATAAATAGAAAAAAATTTTTTTTAAAAAACTTCCAATATGAAAATGAAAAAGCATGTATCAAACTAGGAAAACTATATTTCAAACCAGTATGATGCCTAAGGATCAACATACCTAATGCACAAAGTGCATATATGTTGATTAAAAGAGTGTGAAGACTCAAGGATACAGTCAGAGTATTTACAAACTATAAATACGGATGGATGGTGGCTATTAAAAGGTTCAGCCTCGTAAGTAATCAAATAATTAAGGGTAGAAAAAGAAGATCCCATTTGTCACCTACCAAATTGAGAGGAATTTTAAAATACTTATTTTTAATTACCAGCAAGGGTACGGTTGGGTAGAATGGTCATCATGCTGACAACATGTCCATCAGGGAAAGTGATTTGCCAATGACTACCAAGGACCATAAATCTATATCTCCTCTCTTCCCCGGTAATTCTCCTCCTGGAAGTCTGTTCCGAGGAAATAATAAGAAATGTGGACAAAGGTTAATGCATAAATGTGTCGCATGCTATGTAATCTGTGGTGGCAAAATATTAGACCAGCACTAAGGGGATAGACTCTGCTGCACCCCCGGGGTCTGCTCGCCAACCCCCCAGAATCCTCTTCATAAAGAGATTTTAATACCTTGGGAAAACTCATGGGTAATATGAACAAGGGCACATCCAGATTTGGGGGGCACTGAAAACTACACAACTTGTGTGGCCTCTTTTCAAGAGAGAATATAAATCAGCCATCCAGGAAGGAGCCCCACACAGGCCAGAGGGTCTGAGACTTAAGCTTCTTTTGCTTCATAGAAATCCTTCTCTGAATATTAAATTATGAAGCTCTTAAAAAATACAAAAATATATGTGCAATAAAAAGGGACGAAATTAAATGCAAAATATTAACTTTGGGTATTGACATCACGATCGATATAGAGCCTCTTCTCTTTATGATCCATTATTTTTAAAAAAACCAAAACACATTTTAAGTAAGGAAGTAACATGGGCAAGGAGAGGGAAATGGGAAATTCCAGGCAGAAAAGGCAGAGGGAGCCAAGGCGTGGAGACCCGGATCGCTCTGGCAGAGGCAGCCCTGGGGTCCTGGGGGTATCTGCTCTAGAAAAGCCCCGGGACTGGCTGGGACGGCAGGCTGGGGGCCAGGCTGGGGACTTTCCACCCCCCACAGGAGATGCAGATGCAGGACTGTTGATATGCGCAAACAGTCCACTTCCCCAACTCATTTTCTGTGTTCCTTCCATCACTGGAGACTTGGGGCTGGTTTAATGTAACAACTTGGCGGGCTGCTGGCACAGTAAGGACTTAGTCATCAGTAACACCTTATTAGATACTAGTTTTCCCAAATTCCCAGCTCCAAGTCTTCGCTGAATGTAGGAATATTTTCCAGCCTGACGATTCAATAGGATGGATGACCCCCAGGGAAAGTTTTGAAGGGGGTAAGAGAGGAAAAATTCCAGATCATGTAGGATCGTCCCTCAATTCTGGGTGGGATTCCAACAGGAGAAGGGGTGCTGAGCACAGCATGGGGAGAGCTCGAGGGTTCCCAGGTTCTGGGGAGGGGAGACCCTCATGATAACACGCAGACCTCCTACCACGATCTGGGGAGCTTCTGGTGGGAACGTGTGAGCGTCCCCTCTGTCCACGTGCTTTGGTCCTCATCACGCCCCTCTGGAAAGTCTGTCCTGAGTGGGGGTAGGAAGAGGATGAAAGGATGCACATCAAACAGTCCTACAGGCCAAGAAGGCAAGGCCCCATCCTCAGCGAGGCAACATGCATATTCCAATGCGCTATGTGACTGAGTTACTAATTCAGAGATCAGATTATGCAAAGATTTGCGTCAGCCTCCTTATGCAAGGAGGGAGGATGTGAGGAGGAAAGAGAGGCTTCTCAGCAAAGGTAGCTCGTGTTTGCTGAGGGACAGAGGATGCCCTTCTCTTACCTATAAAACTAAGGGCTCGTTAGATTTTCTGTAAGGCTTCCCCAATTCTAAAATTTTAACAATCATCGAAGGAACATTGGCAGGTACCCATCACCTTCCTTTCAGGGCCCATTTGGAGGGCATGAGATGCCTACAGGAGGCTTAAGAAATTAGAAGAGGATGCAGAGGATGAATCATTTCCAGAGAAATAAATCTTTCTCATCACTCACCCCAAAGAAATCTAATTATTTTTTACTCCACCATAATCTTTACTATTCAAAAGGTAACATAGAAAAACAATTAATTTTATTAGCAAAAATTTACTAGAGTAATATGACTGAGAACTCCACATAAAATGTTAGCATTAAATATTAAAATATATTAATAAGATACTAGATTATTAAAGCCTAATCCTTAATATAACACATTCATTGGGGGGATTGTGTCAGTTTAAACGAAAAAGAGAAAATGGAGGGCAATAGTGACCCTTACAGAACAGGATGATGATGGCCACCAGCTGGAGATTCAGCTCAGTAGAAATCAAAGAATGGTCCCCGCCAGCCAGGTCCCGGCAGCCACAGGTGGCACAGGCAAGCGCTTGGAGAGAAGAGCTGCAGGGAGTAGTGAAGGGTAGTGAAGCCCCAGGGCAGCAACGACGGGGAACCCTTCCCACCCGGCCTGAAGGGCCAGGCTGCCGAGGGCTCTGGCTACGAGAGAAGGATTCCAGGAAATACAGCCACTGCCCTGCCCGCAGGCTCTCAGGGAGAGCGTAAGGGAATCACCACCTTGACCCTGCTCTCCTCCTCCAGAGCTCCCACTGGCCCCCTGTTGGCCACACCACCTGGAAGCCTGGAGGATGCAGGCTGAGGACGCCAGGCTCCTCCAGGAGCACAGAGCAGGGTGCGAGCGGGGAGGGGGCGGGGCGGAAGGGAACCACCCTGCTTGGTATCATCTCTCTCCCTGCTACAACCTCCACAGCTGCTCCCCCGTGGATGGCAAGTTGATCTTCTTTGCTTTTTCCAGGGCTACGTACAATGATGTGTGTCGGAGCTGGAGGTAGCCGGAAAGAGTGCAGTGCGCCTGAACTCATAAACTTCGCTGGAGAGAGGTACCAGGAAACAGGACGAGCCTCCCAGTACAGGTCAGTCGCAGGATTGCCGCTGGCTTCCCTGATGGTCGCAAACCTGCCTTAGCCACTGTCCTGTCCTCCCGTGGAAACCAGGGGGAGGTGACTCTGCTCTGCAGGGGGAGAAGGGCAAAGTCCTGTTCCGGTGCCGGCACCAGAGCCCCATGGCCCTGGGCAAAGCCCTTCTTTCTGGGTCTGTGATCTCATCTGAAGAGTAGGGGCCTAACCCGGGTGATTTCTGAGGCCCTGTTTATTCTCTTTCTTTACATGATGTGTGCACACCATGCTGCATCCTCGTGGACACGGACACACATACCTGCGGCACACACGTGCACACGCTTGGGGTCTGTGTCTTCAACGAAGGTGCACCTCAGCAATTCTCAACCAGGGACAGCTTTGTCCCCCATCCCCACCCTGGGGGACATTGGGCAATGTTTGGGGACAACTTTGTTCTGAGTCAGGTGATGTTAGTGGCATCTAGTGGGTAGAGGCCAGGGCTGCTGCTGAATTTTCTGCATGTCCCAGGACGGCCCCTGCCACACAGAAATTATCCCATCCCAAATGCCAATAGTTCTAAGGCTGAGAGCCGCTGGCTACCTATGGAAGTATTTTTGACTTATACTTTTCTCAAAACTAGAGTGATATATTCTTAAAATTAAAACTAGGATTCATGATTTAGCAAGTGTATCCACCTGCTAGAGCTGCCATTACAAAGTATCACACACTGGGTGGCTTTAACAACAGAAATTGACTTTCTCACAGTTCTGGGGGCTGGAAGTCCAAAGATCAAGGTGTCAGCAGAGCTGCCTTCTCCTGAGTTCTCTCTCCTTGGCGTGTAGGCGGCCGCCTTCTCACTGTGTTCCCTCTGCACCTGCATCGCTGGTGTCTCTTCCTCTTCTTACAATAACACTAGTCATCTGGGATTAGAGCTTCCTATGGTCTCATTTTACCTGAGTTATTTCTTTAAAGTCTCATTCATTGTACAGTCACATTCTGAGATACTGGGGATTAGGGTTTCAACCTGTGGCTTTTGGGGACTAAGTGGGAGCACAATTCAGTTTCTACCAGCAAACAGCATTAGGAGAATTAATAAGAAGAGGTGAAACTCAGCCAGGGGGACTTGAGTGGAGTGGTGACGGAGGCAACGCCAATGACGGGAACAAACAGATGGACGGATGGATGGACAGATGGATGGCTGTTGTGCCCAGTAACGTGCCAGGCAGAGGGAGGTCCATAAACACTTGTCCACCACGACATCTTCCCTGCCATGAATAAAGAGCCATGGTCAGGTCCCCTCCTTATGTTTTTATGTGCACGTGCATCCTTCTTCAGGAGACCCCGTGGGATGAAAAAAAACTTATAAACATCTACTTTCCAAGTGTTATTGTTTCCAAAAGGACTCATCATGGACAATTCATCCCTTAACCTCTCAAATCTATTGGAAACACAATCAATTTATAACATCGTTTTTCTTCCGGAAACATGCCCTTCACAGAAAGGGAGATTTACATCTGCTGGGTTCGTGCAGTTGGGTTGCAAAACCGAATTAATTAAGTGAAAAGCTTTAGAATCAAGAAAAGAAGTGATCTATGAATTCAAAATGTATTAAATGTAAAAATTTGCCATGATTTTAAAAGATATATTTTTAAAAGATGCATTTATTTATTTTTTTACATCTTTATTGGAGTATAATTGCTTTACAATGGTGTGTTAGTTTCTGCTTTTTAGCAAAGTGAATCAGCTATACATATGCATACATCCCCATATCCCCTTCCTCTGCGTCTCCCTCCCACCCTCCCTATCCCACCCCTCTAGGTGGTCACAAAGCACCGACCTGATCTCCCTGTGCTATGCGGCTGCTTCCCACTAGCTATCTATTTTACATTTGGTAGTGTGTCTATGTCCATGCCACTCTCTCACTTCGTCCCAGCTTCCCCTTTCTCCGCCACCACTGTGTCCTCAAGTCCATTGTCTACGTCTGCGTGGGCAGGACAGGAATAAAAGATGCATTTAAAAGATGTTTATTTTCAAAGATATATTAAAATGAATAGTGATGGAACAAATATTTTAGATGACATCCTTAGTAATATTATGAGTTTAATAACAAAGAATCACACACCTTGAAGACTGTGTCACAAACATTGTGTTACAGGCCAAATATCACAGCTAGTTTTTAATACATTTGCCCTTGGTACACAAAACCAACAATACACATCTTAATGCTGCCATCCCAACATTTATGGCAGATGTAAAAAATTGTATTTAAATTAGAAATGCTAAAATTAATATTTATTGACTCCGTGTTTCATTATCATTAGAAATTAGTTCGTTCTTGGGTAAACAGTTTATAGCAAGATATAAATATGTTCCATTGACCTATTAACTAGCCCAATATATTACGGAGTTATTGACAGCAGCAGTAAAATTTTCTAACAGCTATTAAACCTTTTAACATACTTGATACCCCTCTCTCCCTATAATACCCAGGAATTAGGTGTGGGTTTTTCTTTTTTTAGGATAATCTGTGCTGATGTTAAATTCTTCCAAGATTTGAATATACTGTGTCAGTTTATGGGTCATAAAATAACCCTGGAGCTTACAAAAATTTAAACGACAATATTATTTTTTTTTAAAAAAGGGCATGTAAATTTTAGTACAGTAAGAATGATGATATAAACCACTGGAACACATAAAAAAAGTTCCCCAAACTGTATTAAAGGACTATTTAGGGTCTTAGTTAAACACATAGGACCAACAGACTGGCCGTGTAGCGCAGTGTGTGTGGGGAACTTAGGACAATCAAGGTGGCATAGTTCAACTCAGAAAAATCCACGCAAGGAATGGGTGGCCGGGTACACGCCAGGGTCTGGCACGTGCCATCCGATACCTTTCTGTGTGGCCCGGAGAACAGCCAAGCAGACTGTTCTTCTCCACATCAGAGCCCAGCTGAAGCAAGGGAGCACTGGCCTACAGTGGGCTCGACAGAGGTCTCTCTGCAAAGGGTCCCCTCCAGATGCCATCGTCCAGCCAGCTGCCAGGTAGCAGACCGCAGGGCATCTAGGTCTGTTCGGAGCCCTCGGTCCATCACGCCTCCAGGCAGCCCCAGGCAGAGACATTTTCCCAGGCCTCTGGGAGAAGCTCCACAGAGTCTGCTTACCGCTGCTACCCCTGCAAAGCCAATCCCATATTGAAGTCGGTGGTGTGCATGGCAAGTTCACGTAGAGCCCTTGCGATGCGCCTAGCTCTGCCCCAGGTGTTGGAGGTACAGGGACCAGCAAACTCAATCCCTATAGCAAAGGGGCTGAAATTTCAGTTGGAGAAGCCTAGTTTAAATATACAATACACACACATTAAAATATAATGTTTATATGTGTAAACATCTATGTAAAGTTAAGTGTATACGTTGATGATATTTATATATGGTATTTCAAATAGTTAAATATATGTATATGTGTGTACGTAGGTATGGATACACACTCACAAACACAATCACACACTGCGGTAGACAGAATAATGTCTCCCCAGAATATCATGTCCTAATATCTGGAACTTGTAAATGTTACCTTCTATGGCAAAGACCTTAGAGATGTGATTAACTTGAGGATCGTGAGATGGGGGCATGATCATGGATTATCTGGGTGGGCTCTAAATGTGGTCACAAGGGTCTTGATTAGAAAGAGGCAGAGGGAGATTTTACACAGATGGAAGAGTGAAAGCCCTGTGATCCCAGAGGCGGAGATGGGAGTGATGCTGCTTCAGCCAAGTGATGCCAGCAGCCACCAGAAGCTAAACGGGACGAGGAACAGGTTGTCCTCTGAAGCCTCCAGAGGATGGCGGGGCTGGGGGACACCTTGGTTCTGGCCCAGAGATAGTGATTTTGAACTTCTTACTTCCAGAAATGTGAGAAAATGAATTTCTGTTGCTTGAGTTCATCCAGTTTTTGATAATTTGTTAGGGCAGCCACAGGAAGGCTGACAACTGCAGAGACTGGGGACAATGTGATAGGACCACATTTCTCAGACCAAGAGGCCAAGACCACACTGCCCAGGTTAAGGTGAAGAGTGACGTGACTCCTGAGGCTTATCGGCCTGCCAGCTCCACGAGGCCATCCTGGACATTATCTTCCATGGACCTGCCTGCCTAAGAGACCCAGGGAGGCTTCCTGGAGGTGATGACATTTGGACCTCCTCTCCTTTGTCATTCTTTGGCAATGACCTTGGCATAGGTCTATCTCTGAGACTTTTCCTGCTAAAAATCCAAACTCTGCTTTGATTTAGGTCATGAATATCTTCAGTTGTGCCTCAAACACCCTTTCCCTTGTTTCCCTTGGCTACCAAAGTTGAGCCTCTAGAAAGTGCTTTGCTGCTGTGCATACATTTAAGGGCATGGTGGAAGATGGAAGACACTGGCCGCAGACTCCTAGTGCTGGGACTCTGCAGAGCCAAGGGCTGACTGAGGACAGCAGGGCAATGACTTGTTCCTGAAGACTGGAGAGCAAAGCCAGGTTGTCACCTCATAATGCTTGCCAGAGGATCCCTCATAAGACCGAGTGTGAGTGGAATTAGTTCCATCTTTCTGCTGAAGACAAGCTGGCTTACTACAAGCCATGGCCAACTCCCTCAGAAGTGGACTTAGACCTTCAATGATTAATGCCTCAATCCTAAGCCATTCTCCAGTCCAAAAAACCCATACATATTAAAAAAAAAATCGTAGCTGGATATCATCAATTCCAGCAGAAAACAGATGACACACTCAAATGAGAATAATTCAAGGAGAGCTTATTTACAAAGGATCTAATTACAGGGGTGTGGTGGGAGGGCTGGAAACCATGAGAGATATTGTGAGGATCCCCAGTTGGCTGACCTCATGCAGCAGAGCCCACAGCAATAATCCCAGGCTGAGGACAAGAGTGAGAAGGATGGAGGGAGGACCCCAAGCATGAGCCATAGCCAATGCTAATTTTTTCTACCCCATCTCCCCAAAATAGCGTCAGCCACTTGAAGACAGAAAGCAAAGTGGGAAACGACAAGCCAGCAACCACATTACTATGTTTTTGTTATTAGATAGCATCTAATTCTGACTGGGTTTGGCTAGGAGATCATATTAGTCAGTGTTCTCCAGAGAAAAAGAACCAATAAAGTGCGTATATAAAAAGAAAGAGATTTATTACAAGGGATTGGCTTACACAACTGTAAAGGCTAGCAAGACCAAATTTGCAGTGTGAGCCAGGAGGCTGGAGGCCCAGGAGAGCCAATGGTGCAGTTCCAATCTGAAGGCAGTTTGCTGGAGAATTCCCTCTTGCTCAAGAAGGTCAGTCTTTTTGTTCTATTCAGGCCTTCAACTGATTGGATGCGGCCCATCACACAAGGGAGGGCAATCTGCTTTACACAAAGTTCTCTGAATTACATGTTAATCTCCTCTAAAACACCCTCCAAGTTGATGTGAACAGTTAATCATTGCAGAGGTAGAGCAGATGTTTCGAGGGTATGCCCTGATGGCAATATGTTGGGCCATTCTTCTGTACTGTTCTGAGAATTCACACAGATCCATATACTCTGAAAGCCAGAAGAAATGGTGGAACTGGCAGACTATAATGAAATCTAAATATCATGTTGCCATTGCCAACTCTTTTCACCCAGACCTGGCCTACTCTGGTCGCTGCCACATTGAGTTCCCGGGGCAGTATTCTATGTGGCCACTAGTTTGTACAAATGCACTGGAGACTTAGTCACATGAAAATCTTCCCTCGGTCCTTAAGTCATAGCAACATGACCGGAGAAGCAGAAGGTCAAATAGAATTCTAGAAGAACTGTCAGCGTAGTCACCAGCTCAGACCATTCACGATCAGACAAATCACAAATAGTCACAAAGGTAGCAGCATAAACAGACAGATGCCTGTATTTCCCATTTTATTCACCTGACCACTTATTTGATTTAAAGCTTATAACTTATCAGGAGTACTTTCTTGAAGCTATTAAAATACTACAGTTATACAATTGTTACAGCATGATGGAGACCATGAAACAGGGTGATTTTCATCAAAGTTGGCCTTTAATCCTCCTGGAGACTGGTAACCTGAGAATTTCACTCAGTTTTCTCTGCTCTAGAGCATGCCAAAGAGCTCAGACCTCGCATCCTGGGCACAGGAAGGTGAGGTCCACGCGGCACCAAGTCAGTCAACGTGTTGGTGTTTTCTTGGTGAACGTTGGTTATGGAAAGTTGATCGTAACCACTTAGGTCAAGAGATAATGAATTCCGAACATCATTGCCCTTTGCCTGTTTTTGTGGTGGCTACTCTTTGCACCCCAAACCAGGGCTTGGATGAAGAAGGCCAAGTCCCTCCACATAGTGGCACTGGCTGGCATCCCTGTAATACGCGGTTTGTAGAGAATGAAAGCAGCTTTGGTTTCCTTTTGTACGCGTGCACCCAGTTACCGACGTGACACTCTGGTTTCCTTACTCGGCTTTGAAATAGAGTAAACACACAAAAGCTACTGTCGAGTTCCGAACAAACACAGAGGGTATGTTTAGTTATTTGTTTTTGTAGCAAAATAAAATATTTATTATCCACAGACACCTACTGTGAAGAGAGGGGGAGGTCACCGTGTTTTATCTCACCAGTGTCATGTTTGACTTCCATTAGGGATGAATTACAGACCTGTGGGTTTTCATGAATTCAGAAAGTCCACTTTGAACACTGATTTCAAAGCCTACAGGGGGTGTGAGGATGTGAGAACACAGCTTTGGAGGAAGGAACCTGTTGCATCTAGCAAGCACCTCGTGTTTGATAAGGCCGATCGGAAGTTCCCTGCGAGAGAGAGGCCAGGATGCTTCTCCCTTAATAAGACGACTTTAAAGGGAGCTTTCCTATTGTTTTCTCCACACTTTCCTCAAGGTGTACACAATTAATTCAGTCCTGGAGTCCTGAGGAAACCACCATCGTATCAGCCGTCTTTGCCTTCCCGTCTCTCTCACTCATCACAGGGAGTCGGAAAGTCCGGGAAATCGTCGCAGGGCACTGCCTGATGCATCCACGCCTGCTAGGCAGGCCTCACCCACGCGCTTGCACGCATGCGCCCACACAGCACTGGCTACCTTGGATCCTACAGGAGGTCACCAAAATGAAAAGGATGCCCACTTTGGACGTCCATCTACACAGTCCTACTACACCTACATCCAATTCTGAGCAACACTGAAAAATACTCTGGCAAACTCCCTCGTCTGTCTGAAGGAGGGGGTCCCGGATGAGAGGGGGTGGATGCTCAGCACCAAGGAAAGGCTAAAGGGACCCATGACGTCTCTCCTGGCGAAGAAAAGAATCGGGGTTTATCCAGGGGATGACATCAAGAATGTAAGTGTCTGTCTCACTGAAGAAGGTCTGAGTTTGTTCTGTACCATCGGGGGGACAAAAGAAGGGATCATGGGTTAGGAGCTCACGGAGGTGGGTTTGGAGTCTTCAGAGGGAGAGTTCTAACAGGATCCCAGGAGCTCTTCTGCTGCAAGTGTCTGGCAGAGATGGGGATCCGTTGGTGGGCAAGATGTAGAGGGTGGGAAGATTGGATTAACAAGTGGGGACAACCATGGGACCCCTGGTCCAATCACTGAAGAGTCATCTTCAGGGCAACACAACAGGGAAGGGATAAAGTGGAGTACATGTGAATCTGTCGAGGGGCTCGCCAAGGGGTATGAACTAGCACATGGGGCACAGATGTTTTTCTTCTTTACGCCCTAGTGAGATGTCTACTCACACCTAGAGCCTACGGCAATGGTCCTAGCGTGAGTACTCCCTTCACCCTGGAGACTAAGACCCAGAGAGCATGATGGGGACCAGACAATTTTGCCTTTTCTAAGTGACACAGACCACCGGAAGGAGAGCATGGCCCTAATTCAAGTTATTTTCCATGGTGTCCTTTTAAGGACAAACACTGAACAAGGTTCCACACATGAGAGCAATATAAAGAATGTTCAACTGAGAATCAGGGGATCTGGGGAGGTGGGGGGTGGGGTTCTGGTTCAGGCTCAGCACTGACTATGTGAGTGGATCTCAAGCCACCTAGAGCTTCTGGGTCTCTTCATCAGCAAGGATGTCCCCTTAGATGCTGTAGCTTAATTTTAGAAAAAGCAACACCTTAAGATTTTAGGATGTCCTCCCTCCATTACTTCTAACTGCCGTTTGCCCCCTGGCTTGGGCAGTTTCAGGGAAATTGTAATATGCCCTTGTTTAGAATCCCCCTCTGCCCCAATTCTGATCGCAATGAAAAGTGAGACCCACTCTCTGTGCCAGGCTTTTAGGAAGATGTGCTGAATCCCACTCCGTCTTTCCGTGCTTTGGGGGCCTTTTGCACGTGGGCGTCTTTAACCGTCAACTCAGGAGCAGAATGGCCTGTATCGTCACTTCAGTCCTCAACCCAAAGTCATGTCCATTTAACTAAGCTCCCCATCGGGGGCTGCTCGAAGGCAGAGGCTGAGATTCATGGGCACCCTGGTGGGCAGCCCGTGCCCTTGCCCGTAACAGCTGACCAACGCTTCTTGGGTGAACTGAGCAGAATTGTTCCAGAGCATGGAGAGCACTTTGGAGTTGCTGAAGTAACACATTGTGCTTACACTTACCTTTTCAATTTCTAAATTCCTGATGCTTTAACGGTGGCTCTCATTCATGTATCCAGACATTCAACACAAACTAACTGAGAAGACAGGGGTTCTCAGCTCCTCCAAATCGAATACAACAAGTCCTGTGCGTGTGGCTGAGTCTCCAGCTATTCCTGACAGGGAGGCCCTCTGAAACCTTCCCCTTCAATGCTTAGCTGCCCACCTTTCCCCTGCCTGACCATTCATCCACCTGCCCTCAAAATATCCAACAGCTGCATTTCAACCCATCACCTTTTTAGCTGCTCCTTGGGTATTGCTCACGTGTGAGGCCCCACGCATGCCTGCACCATAGCGGGGCACTTGGCTGTGTCCCCAGGCTGACTGCAGGGGATTCTAATGTCACTCCAAGGGCGACTCGGGAGTCGGTCAACTGTCCATGTGTCTCATGAAATATTCGCTTCTGGCTCCTGATTCTTCTGGATTCTTCGTTCTGGAATCCCTCTCTGGATGCTGTGGGCTCTGGTGCAGGAGTCTCTGAAGCAGGTGAATTATGAACACCCTGAGCAGGGCATTCTGGTACCCCTGATTCCCAGGAGCAGTTTGTATGTGGCTCCCAACCAAACTGGGGGGAAGAAGCCAGGCTGTCACTGAAGGGTCTTCCTGCTGTGGGTCAGTGAGTCAGCCCCTTGCCCAGACCATCATCCAAGCTTCATTGATCAGAATCAATCCAAGCTTCATCACAGTCTGAGGACAGCTTGGGAAACACACACTCTTGGAATTTGCTGGAACAACCATAGCCATTCTGGAACCTTCATGCTTGAACCTTAGAATCCTTGGACCAACATCTGAAAGGCTGTCCGTCTGGAAGGTTAAGCCACTTCCTGGAGTGAGAAAGAAGAGACATGGCTCATCTCTGGGGATGAGAACCCATCTTCCTTGAAGTTCTTTCCTGGATCTCCAAAGCCACATGGAAGCAATTTAGGAACGAAGTGTTCACTCAATTCCCTTTCACTTTTCTTCCCTTCTTCCCCTTTCTAATTTGCTATCTTTCTTCCAAAAGCGTATCATGAAAGCGTGTTGGGTTTGGATTGGGAGCCTCTCATTGGAGGTTTAGTTCTGCTGTGAGGGCAGAACTAAGGATCATTCAATAGCTGTGTGTCCTCCAGGTTTGCAGAAGGACACACAGAGTACTTCTCACCCAGGAAGCAACTCGAAAAGAACTTGAACTTTGCTAAAACCCCAATAGTTTACTTGTATGTGCTCTGTAGCATTGCAGTGTCACTGCTGCAAAGTTGGAGTCCTTGTTTCTGCTTATCCGTGTGTCAAATAAATGCTCTATCATATGCCATCAAACTGTCTTAGAATGTTTTAGAAAAAGCATTTGGGGGATTTTTAGATAGAAAAGTGCTACCTAAAATGGCATTTTTTTCTGTCTTTAGTATAACAGCCAGGTCCCTGAAACATTAAGTTCATGAATCAAACTCAGAAATTTCTGGAAATTTAGAGTCTAGGTTCCCATGGCAACCTCCTTTGTTCCATTACACACATTTATAATGACGGCTCTTTTACTACCCGATCCCATAATAATAGACCACAAGACACACAACGAGGCTATATTTTTAGAGAAACGGCTGACTACATAGAGAGAAAAAATGTATACTGACAACTCATCCTACCCACACCAGCTGAGTATCAGAAGTTCTACCACTGAGAGCAAAGAGATTTACGACCTGGACCTTCTAATGTTTCATGCCTTCACTCTGGAAGTACAAGCACTTCTACTTCCTAAGAATGAGCTTTGGGCAGCAACATGTAAATCTGCTATCCTGGCCTGGCCCGCCCCACATCACTGGCATAAAAAGGGTCCCGACCTTGAAGATCTTTTAACATGCAAAACGCGCCATGGTAGACCGAGGCTGGACCTGCAGAATCCCATCCTTTCCCTGGACACAGCTCCTCCCATGGGTGACATTTTTCAGTTGGTGCATCAGGCACAGAGAAGCAGATCACATCCCACCGACACACAGGGACCCCAGGGAGGCCACAGAACCTCAACAACAATAAGACACATCCTCTTGGAGCAACTATCTTAAAACTGTACCTTTGGAGAAAAATCATCTTATATTAAAACATAAAGACATTATGTCCTTACATATAAAATGTGTGTGAAGTTGCACAACGTGACACAAGATTTTATTCAGCAAATATTTATGGAGCTCTTGCAAGAGGTCAGGCACTGGTCTAGGCTCTTTGCAGCTAAAACATGCCAAGCACACACCACGGGTCAGGCACTGACCTGAGCGTTTCACTATCTTCCTTTGATCTTCACAACCGCCTTAGGACTCCCATTTTACAGATGACAAAATTGAGACAGAGCCACTTCAAGCAACTTGCCCAAGGTCAGAGCCAGGCAGGTGGTTCAGTTCTAGTATCTGAGATCCAACTTCGAGCTACGCCGCCTTAAAACTTCACGGAAACATCACACTTTCGTATTGTTGTTGTCATAATTTCCAAATTTCAATAGGAAGTTTGCATCTGTTGACCTAAATGTCATCACCAAACTGCTTGGCAAGGACCCACCTTGTTTTCCCGCCTGGCACCACCACCCTAGTGCACCATCCTTACCCCACCAGACTCGTCACTGCGTGCGGGAAAGTTGACAGTTTCTGGACCCTCCAAGGCTTTGCCCACACCACTCTCTGTTCCTCTTGGCGAATGCCTCCCCCACCGGCAAATGCTTATCTTCCTACTCCTCTGGTCTGCCAGAGTTAGAGGCTCCTAAAACCCCCGCTCCTACTCACCTATCCACTTCCCTAGGGTGCCATCCCTCGACCTGGCCCTACGATGTGGTCATGGTCTGCCCCCGGCCCCAGTCTCTGTGCTCTTTAGCAAAATAAGCGTACACTATGACCTGTTACATCCTCAGCTTCCAACCCCACGCCCAGGACTCAGTGGGTGTGGAATGGATGAGTGAACAGATGAAACTAAAACACACCATTCCCTTGAAGTTTCATTTTGAAATGTTGATAAATAACAAAAATGAGAACGTGGATGTTGCCTGTCACCTCTCCAACACGGGAACGTCAAATACCCATGTTTAGGGGGATTGAGGAGTTATTTGTCTTGGGACACTGCATCACCCAGTGGTCCTGGAATAGCTGGGTCCTAGTTGGTTTAAAATTATGTATAGGGTGGCAGTTCTGAGATGGATCAGGGGCACAGAGGGCAGAGGGGTGTCTGTCAAGAAATCCATCATCTATGGGTCCCCCCTGTAGTAGGTGCTATTAATGCGAACCCCAGTGCCCAACCCCCAGCTCACAGCTCACCACTGCCTCAATCCCCAGCACCCTGGGGCTGTGCACCCTCCTCCCTCCTCAGCCAGAACTGGTCCTGGCTGATATGGGGGTACCAAGACCAGCTGTCTGGTCATAGGGGTGTGATGTACACTCCATAGCTCCCTCCCACCTCCCACCCCTGGATCAGGGCAGGCCAGGCTTTAGCTGAGACCATATCCTTTCTCACCTCTTTCCCCTTTCTTATCTTGCTCACAGTACTCTTGTTAAGGTGTTTCCAGAAGCTCATTCCCGTAATTAGCCACAAGCATCTAAATCTCTGCCTCAGGCTCTGCTTCAGGGAATCTGACCTAAGGCAGAAGCCCTACTAGGGAGCCCTTGAGGTCTGGTGTGTTGTAAACAGGGCTACAGAACACAGAGGCATCCTTTAGCCAACAAAAATCTACCTGCTGAAACGAGCCTGGGTTTCAGACATGTGATACAAATACAGAAACCTGGGGAAGGAAATATTACGTTCACTTAAAATTCTCATAGAGGTGGAGGTGGCCACAACACCAATTAGAGGGAGTGTATTTCTTTCTTGGGGCTGCCGCAAGAAATGACCGTAGGCAGACAGGGGGGCACAGAACAACAGTTCTCTCTGTATTCTCTTGCGGTTCTAGAGGCCAGAAGTACAAAATCAAGGTCTCAGCAGAGAGAACTCCTGCAGGAGGCTCTGAGGGAGACTGTCCCCTGCCTCTCTCCCAGGTCCCGGTGGTTCCCAGTGGTCCTTGGTGTTCATTGATTTTTAAATATGTCACTCCTAGGCCTGCCCCATCTTCCATCTTCATGAGAACATCCCACTATAAGTCTCTGTCCTTCCTCTTCTTAGAAGGACTCTTGTTCTTGGGTTTAGGACTCACCCTAAATCAAGTAAGATCTCATTTCAAGATTCCTAATTACATCTGCAAAGACTCTTCATTCAAATAAGGTCACATTCACAGATTCTGGGTAGATATATATCTTTTTTGTGGGGGAGGTGGGATACAATTCAACCCATTACAGATATACTTGTAATCTGAGGTGCTTTGCCAAGATCCAAAAAGTGAGACTCAAGATGTTATCAGCAGCTAGGTTTTCTTTCCTGCACTCCACCCCCAGGTCCTCCGGGACAGAATGCTGCTCCCAGAGCCACTCGAAGCAAACTGTTCTCCGGTGTCACCTGCCAAATGTAATAAAGGGCTGGGGCAGATGCCAAAACCCGAGCAACTCTAAAGCAGTAATCCTTTAAGAATCCTTCCACGACAGCAGGCTATATGCAATCTGAAATCTCAGAACCTTTGAATGACTAAGAATTTGGCCCTGAGTTTATTCATAAACCTCTATAGCCAAGACAGATTTACATGAAGTCATTAGAGTCAAAAAAAAAAAAAAAAAGAATTCAACATTCTGCCTGGTATACTCAGCTTATCGTTCATTTCTTCGTTGCCTTTCACTTTTCAGAGCCATCAATCACTTGTGACACTCCTCTGAAGTCATGATTTACCTTTAAAGCCACTGGAGCAGGCATCGCACACGTGACTGCAAAGCCTCAGGGCTGAGCACATCCTTAAGAACTCGCCATGTGAGCACGCAGGAGAAATTTCATCTTTGAGTGGTCCCTGAAGACCCCGTGTGGACCACTGGGGCCACCAACAGTACCGGTTGGGTCTCTGTTTGCACCTCCTGCTCTGAGGAAATTTTCCTTCCACTCACCAAAGGAAAGCATGGTCGGTAGCAACGGGAGTGTGGAACACCTCGGGAAAGGTTAAGCCATCTGGCCACATGGTGATGGCCATATTAGAGTAATTACAGTGATTCGCTGTCTGTGTCCCAAAGCATCATCTGATTGTGAAGACACACAGGAGGCAGTGGGAAATGTACTATGGCCGGTGTGAACCAGGGTAGAGCTTAACCGGAAACAGATGTTGGTGTTGACCAAATTGCCAAGAGTTGGGTTCAGTGGAGTCCGTGCGGCTGGGACGCTGACGCCACGTGCAGATCTGGAGACACAATCTACTGTGATTCCGTCGAAACCAGGAGCTCCTGACATGCCGTGAGTCATGAAGGAAACTGTCTACAGCGTTGTGGTTTTACTTCAAAATATTCTCTGCTATGTGATGAGTTTGGTCAGTAAGAAGCCAGCTGGATCTGGGCGATGATGTGTTTCAAAATCAAATGATTTTATACGCAAAACTAGTAATTACGGCTCCTGATTAGGACATTATCATTAATACGATTATTTTTAATTAAGGATTTTTATTAGACCTCATCAACCGAGGTAATAGATCTGCAGGGAAATAGATTTGCTCCCCGGATGTGAAAAGGCCTCCATGAGGACAAAAAGCCAAGCGAAAATGACACACTTTTGATGCCAAGGCTGCCTTCCTGAAGAGAAAGGGCACTAGTTCTGGTGGAGATTTTTCCTAAAATTTACCCATTTCCCAGTTTCTGATCTGAGTCATCAAAGGATTAGACCAGAACCCTAGTGCCCAGGTGCCACATTCTCAGGGATGACATAGATTTTTAATCCTTTCAAATGTTCTGGGTGTGGACTCAGAAATACCTATTAACCTTGGGAACATCTACTCCCTGGTCTGTTATTGTCAGAAAGGCCCCGTGTCATGCGTGTCCTGTCCCTTTGGGTGTAATCTGTCCCTTGGGGAGGTAGAGGCACCCTCTCAGTTAAACATGAGGGTTATTTGTAGCAGATCTTCTGGAGCTGAAACTGTCTCGACTAAGAAACATAAGACTCATTTTCATTAACGTCAATATATTTCTTTATATCCACAGCCTCTTGGAGGAGCTAACGCAAAACAAACCAAAGGGGAAAAAAAATCTCAATTGTTCGGGGAATTTTAAGAGAATTCTTTAATATCAGATTAAGCCCATTTTGATTGTAAATCTATTTTCAGCTCAACATTACCAAAGAATATTACAAGAAAACTCTGTTTTATGAAGTTATTATGATTTAAACCGTTCTCTCTCTGCTCTTTCTCTCCGACTCTCTCTCACACACATTCATTCTCTAGAGGATCTAAAAATAAGCCTCAAGCTATACATGTCAGTGCTCCAGGTTTATGCCACAGACTAAGGAGTTTATCAGAAAATACCTTTATTATTTTCTGGGGTTCCACTGCAGTATCTGGAAACAGATTATTTTAGATCTGAACTGTAGGGGAAACAGAGCTGTCTAAGGGACACGACCACCATCACTGTCGTCCTCGCTCTCATCATGATCAGAAATGGGTATTTTCTAAAAACTGAAAGTCCGTGATGACCCAGTTTTCATAGTCATCTTTACCCCCACGCGATTTCAACCCAGCCAGATGCCTTGTGCGTGCAAGTCTCAGCTGTGTGTGTAAAACACTCACTGCTGTTTGTCAAGCTACGAGGGCAGAGTGACGGCCCTGGCAAGGTGGTATTTCTGGGAAGAGCCTCCACATGCGTTTTGGAAGGAGGCGTGATTTAGGAAGTGTGCTTGGTGTGCCCCGGGTGTGCGGTGTAAACGGTCTGCCACCTCAGAGCCCCTTCCCAGCACAGGACTGCCCCGCCTCCAGCTCCAGAAACATGGATTTTCGGATCTGTTAGGAGGCCCACTTGGCCTCCACACGTGAAGCAGAGGTGTGCGGACGCCATCTGGCAGCCATGGTTCGTCTCCGAGCCTTTGGTGTCTGCGGTCTTGCCAGCAGAGAACCTGGACCATGGGACGGGGAAATCCTGTTTTCAGTGATGACCTGGCCCCAGAAGTTTCCGAGGAGCAGACTCCTTCTTACTGAAGCCAATGACTGGGGTAGGGGAGGAGGGTACACTTGGCCAGCTTCCGTGAACATCACCTCATGGCCGACTGTCATACATGGGAGAAAAGTTGTATGAACAGTTGTGACCGTTCACTGGCTACTGGATCAACTCAGTAGGTAGGAAATTAATCTGTGAATAAAAATGAATGAAAAATGTAACAGGTTCCTTCTAAAAGCTTAGCTCTGGCTCTGATGACGTTTGGGGGTGCCCCTGAAATAGTATCATTTAGGCTTCCCCATAGCTTCATTGCTCACTGTGTGAATTCCTCACTCAGATGCAGACCAGCTGATGGCAATGTCCATAGTCCACAATTGTTACAACAATAACAGTAATGCGAGCAGCCCTCACTCACCCCAGTTATATGCCGAGCGGGGTGTGAATCGCTTGATAGCCAGTGGCTCATTTCAGTCGAGGCAGACGCTACACAGTTTCCTCCATTTCTTAGGTGGGAACTTTGTCACAATTTAATGTTTCTGAAATTGGGATCTGTCTTGTGACTGACAATGTCTTCTGGCAAAAATAAATACATTACATATGTATGTCAATTTAAAAATATACCATTGATTTAAAGTCGTCTTAGAATAGAGGTAATGTAGTACTATGATCCCCATCTTACAGATGAGGCAAACTGAGACAAAGATGAAGAAACTCACCCAGTGGCACACGGCTCGTGGGTGGCAGACTAACATTTGAGCTCAGTTCTCTTTCACGCAGGAGTTTGTCTTCGATGCTGTTCCCATTATGAATAAGTTTGAGAAAAGCACAGAGGTCTCATAGGAATGGGACCTAAGAAGCGGCCAAAGCAGAATTTGCCGCAACACGGATGGGTATAGAGATTGTCATACCAAGTGAAGTAAGTCAGGCAGAGAAAGACAAATATCATATGATATTGCTTATATGTGAAATCTAAAAAAAGGTACAAATGAACTTATTTACAAAACAGAAATAGAGTCACTAATGTAGAAGACAAACTTATGATTACCAGGGAGGGAAGGGGAGTGTGGGATAAATTGGGAGATTGGGATTGACATATACACACTACTACATATAAAAAAGATAACTAACAAGGACCTACTATATAGCACAGGGAACTCTACTCGATACTCTATAATGGCCTATATGGGAAAAGAATCTCAGAAGGAGTGGATATACGTATAACTGATTCACTTTGCTGTACACCTGAAACTAACACAACAGTTTAAATCAACTATACTCCGATACAAATTTAAAAAAAAGAAATAATAAAGTTGTGAGGAATTGACAGGACAATGAAACTTAGGCTTTGGGTACTCAATTAGTGAACAGTCTGAACAGTGTAGGCTAGGGTCGTCAATTAAAGAAGTAACGAGGTTTGTTCATACAAGGCTTCTCAGCCTAAATTCCTGATCATGGGTGATAAGGGTGTCCAGATGTGGTAGGGAGGACACTTTCACATGGGAGATTTATTTCCTGCTTTCAGTGAGACAGAGAAGAGGGTCAGCGTGTCCCTCGTGCATTTCTTAAGTTACTTTAATTCAAAGTAACCGATATGCTACTGAGGCATATTTGGGGGATGCCCGCCCCAAGCCCCGATACCTGAATCACCAGGTGGTGAGAGTTCCCAAGTTACCGGGCCTCTTTGGGTTGGGCCCAAGGGATCGGTGACGTATCAGCTGTGCACAGTCATTAGTGGGCAGGACTGGGGTAAGGTGGGAGTGAGATCCCATCATTCTGTCCAAAATCCCCACTTGCAAAGGTGGTGGTTCCCCGGCCCAGCCAGCAGGACAGGGTCTCGGAGGCTTTTGGTATTTCAATCTGATTTTCCCTTAAGTTTCTCCATTTTCTCCTCCTTGTCTCCTTTCTTAAGCATCTTGATGATGACCACAGTTTTGCCAGTCACTGATTAACTGCACAAAAAGCTACGAAGGTCACCACCTCTCCGGCAGGCAGTCATTGATCCGAAGTGAGAGTTTGTGATCTTGTTTGTAGCAGCAACGGCCTGCGTCCCTTTCAGCAAGACTGTGTGGTCCAGATGATACGCATCAAATAGGAAGTCTTTGCCAAATGATCCATGAAAGATTTAAAATGGGGCTTCATCCGTGTTATTTTATACCCAGATAAATAGTCCTAAGTGACTGAACCTTGCAACTTAGCTAACGTGGGAAAATGATTGCTTTATGGAAAATGGGTCTTCTTCCCAAGCTCTTTCAATTTCCTGACGATTTGTCTCCCAGGATCCCTGCCATGCACCCACGTGGCCTCCAGGTTTCTCCCCACACACTGAGCTCCAGGACCCACTGGAGGCCAGGATGCAGGCCCCCGCTGTCTGTGTGAGAGCTTCGAGGGCTGGAGGAGGCTGTCCACCCGCCAGGATGCCACACCTCTGAGGCCAGCTTCCTCGGGGCATGTGGTCTGCCCTTCACCTCTTGGGTCAAGTTTAGGTCCAGCATCTTGAATCTGAAGGAACTAAGGATTATTCCTGGGACAAGAGGTACAAAGAAGCAGGTAAGAAGCCCACATTTCCTAAAGTCAAATGCTTTCATGAAGCCAGAGTGCTGGTGACTGAGGAGACCTCCTCCTCCAGGTCAGGTCTGTTCTCAAGCTAGTCCTGATCAGGAGCCACAGCAAACAAGCTCAATAGCTAATGTGCCTCTGCTGAAAGGTTCTGGCCAGACTTCGCAGAGTTTCTGGCTCTTTTAGGACAAAATAACATTGCAATATGTCTGTTTTCTCCCCCAGAGAAAGCACTTTTTGTCTATGATTCATCAGCCCCTCCTTCCCCTGCCTCCCCTCCCCACCTCTCTGCACCTACTTCTGCCAGTGCCCCCCCGCAACCAGGACCCACCCTCCATTCTACAGAACAGAGCTGATGAGTTTATGGGTGGAATTTACTCAAGTATTTGCAAGTGTTCAATAAAGTTCTGCCTACATCCGGGGACCCCCACCTTCACCTCCACCCTCCATGGATCACAGAGGACACTATGCAGGAGATGAGGGTGTAACAGGGAAGAGCAAATCTGACTCCATCCTGGATCTGCCTCTTTTACTTTAACCTTCATATTCTATTGCTTTTGCTACAAGTTAAGTGTGTTGCCTACAGCCTGAAATAGGCAGAGAGCCCATTCTCAAGGCTCTGACCTTTGCATGTAAACACTTTTCCATTCATATAGAGATAAAATGTTGCAGAACAGAGAATAACATTTGTCTTGTTGGAGATTTACAAGAACATGGTGACCTGACTTGCCTGGACAGTGGCAGGAACAAAGGATTCAGACACCAAGAAGTTTGCAGCAACCAACCACACCCCCTCCCCTTTTAGTATAAAAGAGGACTAATTCTAACTCAGGTAAGATGGTTCTTTGGGACACTAGTCCCCCATATTCTCGGTCTGCTGGCTTTCCAAATAAAGTCCCTGTTCCTTGCCCCAACAACTTGTCTCCCATTTATTGACCCGTCACGTGGCAAGCAGTAAAATCTTGGACTCAGCAACAAGGGAGGTGGGCTACATTCACTGCACGTTTGCTGGTAAGCTCTTCTGACATTTTGCCTCACCCAATGGTAAAGATACCACCTGAGGAGAAGGAGCTTAGGGTCAGAATTTGGAGGAGAGTCATAAAAAATGGAAGAAGCCAGCGGTCTATAGAATTTAAAATGATTTCCTGCTAGTGTCTCTCACTGGAGTCCTAGGCAGCACTAGGAGACAAAGTGGCCAGGCATCAGCTGAGTGACTCGATACGGCCTCTACTCCCACTCGTCATAGTGTGGGATGCCATTCTTGGGTGTCTCACTTTATCGAGGGAATTGAACCTTTAAATTATATTACATAGTTGTGCTATGAAAAATTTCAGATTTCCAGAGCTATTGTCAATGTTCTGGTAAGTTTTTAGACTGGAGAAATGTTCTAAAATAAAAGGCAGGTAATGTGAGGCATGCGGATGAGGCCAACAAAATATAAAAGCCGTCTGTAAGCCCGTATATTAGAAAATCAGTCCTATGTCTTGTCTGCAGCTGAAAACATAGTTCTAGGAGCAAAGAGTAAGAACAGCCTCCAGCGTGAATCTGTGAGAAGGGACAGGCCACAGCTACAAGTGTTTCAGTTATATTGTCCTGACACAGGAAGGATGAGAAGTCAGGGAAGAGATGATGGAATAGGAGGGAGCATGTGGACCCATCTCTGTGCTTCATGGGAAAAAGTGAGTGTGGTTGTGATTTCCAGTCCTGGGTCTCATGCTCCAGGGATGTCCCTATAACGAGACTTGTAGAGGGAGAATTTACAAAAATGTATGAGAGGATAAATATAAATATAGACGTAGATGAATATAGATATATACAGATAGACACAGAAATACAACTATAGATGGAGATGGTTTAAATATAGGTGGATACATGTATAGACATAATATAGATAGAAATAGGAGATGATAGATAGACTGAGAAATATGGAGATACAAATATGCAGGTAGAAAGAATATAGACAGATGTGGAATGGTCTGGGAATAGGTATACTGAGCAAGCGGTAGGTAGAGAAGAGGGAGAGGTAAATGGAGATGGACACTCATCCCACGCTTCCCCGCCGCCCCCCAGCTTACTCTGGGTGGGGACTTTGGAAATGAAAGGCAGCCTCCTGCTTTCAAAAAGCCTCCAGTCTAGTGAAAAGGTGAGGTTATCAATAGCACTTTGAGGCAAAGGGATGATCCTTACTATAGAAGTAACTAGATCATGCCATGAGAGCCCTAACTCAGCCTGGGGAGGAAACGCAGAGGATGGAGCCAGGGCACCGGGCCCTGCACCCCTGCTTCATGCATGCATGTTGTGGGCACACATACACGCACACGTGTGCTACATGGCTCGTTCACTAATCGGGAGCTTTCACAGCTCTCCTTACAGGCTCACGTTCAAGGGTGGTTTGAGAGTCCCACCCATACGCCTTTCTTCCATAGCCCCTCGAAGCCTGGCACGCCTGCCAGGCCCGGGTGAGAAGGAGGCAGAAAGGGCTCGGTCTTGAGTGCCTGTGGTGCCCCAGGGGCTGAGGAACCTGTGCTGAGGCGGGTGGGAGAGGCTGGCAGAGAATCTTGACACGACTGTGATTATCCAGTGCCTGGTTCTGAGAGGGTTGTTTGGTGCAGACAGGAAGATTCTGGAAACCCGAGGAGGCAGAGGATTTTGGGGTGAAGGGTGGAGGGGTGGACCCGACACAGCAGCCGTGTTACAGATCAGCCTCGAAAGGGGCCCCTGGACATCAGCCACGGTGTCACTACTGAGGACACCACTCGCTTAGAAACCTCCACTGGAGAAGCAACTTGGAAATGACCAGTGTCTGGGAGGCCCTGTGGAGGGCAGGGTGGGGCCAGCGGCCTCCAGCGTGAACCTGTGAGAAGGGACAGGCCAACCCAAGCTGCCCTCCCAGTGAAGGACGCGGTCATCACAGGCCCTTTCCCACCTCCTCGCTCTCACGTCAGGATAAACCAAGCAAAACCCCCCTCCACTGACCTTCACCCCTTTCTGGTCCCACTAAGGTGCTTCTCTTCCTTCCCCCGCCCAGAGCTGTCTGGGGAACAACATTTTCCTTGTCTGGACTCCTCAGCCTGGACCCCTCATTTCTTCCTTGCAGGCCTGTTGGCCAAGGAATAAGGGCCCCCGCACCTGCTTTGTCCATTAGGGAAGTTTATTCCAGAAGCTGACCACCACTGAGGGTTTTTTAAACCCCGTGACAGAATCTTTTGGCAAGAATTTGAGTCCATCACTTATCCAAATCTCTGGGATCTAAAAAGCGTCCTGAACTTTTAACCTCACCAGAGCCAGGCGTGTCCTGGAGGCGCCTAACTGAGCCTCTTTTTACGGATGGGGTTGTTCTAAGATCCAACGAGGCTTGTGCTTTGGGGGCTCCTGCCTACAAAAGCTGCGTGTTGCTGGCAGGTAGTATCTTGTTATTATAAGGCGCGGAGCATAGCCATGGACTTCATGTGCTGACCCACATCTAGGCCTGAAAACAAAATTGAACATGGAACTCATCCCCCAAAAGGAAAACCTTCCCAGTAGCTTCTATTTTCATCTCTCCCTAGCTCCCTTGCTTACTTGAAAAAACTGTCCTGTGTTTTCCAAAGAATCAGCTGATGTATCCCTTTCTAAAACGTCGGTCTAAATCTTGTTTTAGTGGCAATGGCACCTAGTTTGAATGCCAGTCCTGAGCACGTTTGGTTATTAATCACTATTCAGTTTACTCATCTTTTTGCAAAGCAGAACCACGCAGATTCCTGCCATCGTTTACACACATATTTGTACACCTAGGAGACTTAGCAGGTCAAAAACCTGAGTTGAAAACAGAAATGCTCAGCATCGTACTTGCTGGCGGTTGCATCCAGTACTCCGTCAACAGGGCTGCCCACCTCTGGATGCAACAAGCTCACGAGGGCAATGACAGCAGCCTATGCAGGTCCTTAATTCTCTGGCCACATCAAGGATGGAAAACTAAGGAGAAGGGGATGAGAGGGATGACAAGGAAAGATTCATTTCTAAATAACGCTTCATAAGGAACAAAGCATCAAGGTAGCAACCAGATGAAACACACTGTTCTCAGCCACCCGCCATGGTCCCTGCAACGTCCTCGTCCTTCAGCCCCGTCCTCCAGGCAAGGCCACCCTCCCTGTCTCTTCCATGCACCATCACAACACAGACTTTTATTTCTCACTAATAGCTTCTGACACACTGTTGGCAAACTTTTCCAAGTGAAACCTTGGGCCGTTTCAGGCTGTGCTCATGCAGGGGTAGCATCAAGCGTGCCTTTGAACCAGGGAACGGGCTGTGACAAGGCACGTCTCCTTGCACGGCACACGGGGGCCTTTGGGGCTGCTCCAGGGAGCTCCCATCTCTGCAGACCACCCTCAGGGCAGGCCTCCTCTCTCCTTCCAGCACATCCTGGGTCGATCCCACTGCATCCCCCCAAGGTCAGGGCCGCCTCTCACAGCCACCGCAGAAGGTCCTAGGCCGACATCCAGAACTGTCATTCGTGGAGAAAAAGCCAAGGCTCAGGGTGGCTTCTCATGCTTTGCTCCAGAATCAGCCAGAGGGTTCTGGAACAGTTTGCTATGTGGAGAGTGAATTCCCTCTTGACAAGAGGGTAGGTCTCTTCAGTCTGAGCATCAGGAAAGTGGTTCAGGTCTCCAGCTTCAGTCAGGAAACAGCACAGGGTCAGAGATGTGCATGGCAGGACCTTCCACAGACACCAAGGCTCCAGAGTTTTGGTCCAGATAGCTGGGCCTTCCAGAAACGACACACAGCTCCTGTAATGTGTTTTTGCTCTTAATATAAGTTGTATATATTTAAGGTGTGCACCATGATAATTTGATAAATATATATAAAGTGAAAAGATTACTACCTCAAGCTAATAATCTCCTCGCGTAGTTATCTTTTGTGGGTGATAAGAGCATCTGAATCTCCTCTATTAGCAATTTTCCAGCATTTTACACAGTATTACTAACTACAGTCACCACGCTGGGCACCAGCTCTCTAGACTTGACCGTCCAACAGAAGCAGAACTCTGTGCCTCTTGATCAATATCTCCCCCACCTCCCCCACCTCCCACTCTTGGTAACTACAGCTTTACTCTTGACTTCTACACATTCAACCTTTTTGGATTCCATACACAAGCGAGATCATGCAGCTTTGTCTTTCTGTGCCTATAGCTTATTTCATTTAACATGAGGTCCTGCAGGTTCATCCATGTGTTGCAAATGGCAGAATCTCCTTCTTCGTAAAGACTGAATAATGTCCCCGTGTAACACACACAATCCCTTCATCTGTTCATTCTTCAACAGATGCTTAGGTAGTTTCCCCGTCTTGGCCGTTGTGAATAGCGCAGCAGTGAGCCGGGGGCACAGATATCTCTTCAAGGTGCTGATTTCATTTCCTTTGGGTTCCTTTCCTATTAAGTTTTGAGTTTCATGCCTCCAAAAAGATGGGTTGAAGTCCTAACCCCCTGTCACCTCAGAATACAACCTTATTTGGAAATATGTCTTAACAGCAGTGATCAAGTTAAAATGAGTTCACCAGCGTAGGCCCTCATCAGATGCGACTGGTGTCCTTATAACAAGGGGAAATATGGACCCAGAGAAGACAATGTGGAGACACAGAGGGAGCATCACATAAAGACAGAAGATGCATCTTCTGTGATGCATCCACAAGCCAGGGAACACCTGAGGCCACCAGGAGCTGGGAGAGAGGCCAGGAACAGACCATTCCCAGCACTTCCAAGGGAGCACATCTCCATCTACACCTTGATTCTGGACTCTGGCCTCCAGAAATGTGAGACAGTAAGTTTCCGTGTTTCTGAGCCACCAAGTCTGTGCTTCTTTGCTAACGCGGCCCCAGGAAACAGTAGGCGTCCTCTTCCCCACAACTTTACACACCCACACCCCTTCCTGGAGCATGGAGGGGACTGGAGGGGACTGCCCCCGACCTCCACCGCACCTGGGCTCACGGTTCCAGGGGTGTCCCCGACCGCCACGCCCATGGTAGGCAGCTGTGTAAGAAGGAGTTTCCTAGAGGCATCACCGCCTTCTGCGTTCCAGCTGTAAACAGGAGGAAACAGCACTTTACAACCCACATCCTTGCACTCAGCTGGGGCCGCCGCTGGTAATCAGGCAATGAGGCCCCGTCTTTTCCGATTTGGATCTTGGCTGATATCCCATGACCTATGGGAAATGAGTTGATCGTTTCAATCAAATGATAACCATGTTGGGTCACTCCCCATCACGGGGCTCCAGGAGGCCAGCTAGGCCCCTGTGTTTGTCTAAGCCCATCACGGAGTGTCAGTTCCAATGAGTGGCCTTGCCACTGCTGAGAGGACCATTACCTGGGAGTGCAAACCAAGGAAGGCGAACCTCACAGCCTGAGCTCCCAAGGTGGACACAGCTAGCCTGGCTCTGCTATTTCCCACTAAACAGGCCTTGGGGGACCTTTTAGCTGACAAGGCGCCTGACAGGCAGGTGGTCCAGGGCTGCCTTTAGTGTTCACTGGAAGGGAAAGGAGGTTTCCTTCGCCCGGCTGGGGGCTGGAGCACATCAGGTGTCTGCGGCCACATCATACTTCTCTTCCTGCCTGCATCTCAGAGCTGCCCTTTGGATAAAAACAAATGCATTTAGTGGCAAGGTCTGGGGGGGACAGAGAGATATGAAGTCCTCCAGGAAAGCCCCCTGTAACCCCTCCCAGGGTCCCCTCGATGGATTTCAGAGAAGCTGGTGCCCCTGATTGCAAAAGACCTGTGTTGAAGCAACAGGTACACACACACACACACATCACTTGATCAGACACACACAATCCAATTAGTATCCTCTAAAACTTGAAATACCTAATAATTACTGGCTTGATCAGATTTTTTTAGATGAAATAAATCTAGTTTTGCTCTTACTTAACCATCTGGTTAATGTAACTAAGTGTAGACTTCACAGGGGTCTGTCCATATAGTTGTGCTTCACGCTTGCTCTGAATTAAGCAAGATGACCGTAACATTTCCACTCAAAGCTCTGTTTCTCTTATTAAAAAAATTAAAAATAGGAAGAACCACTATTCAACTTTATAAACTGGCTCCCAGCCCATGCCAATCTCGAGCTCGCCCCCTGAACTGAATGGTCCTAACACTGAGAGCATAAGCCCTCCCGATTTAGTCTTCCTGCCAAGTCGCTCCACGTCAGAAGGGCTAAGATAACAAGATACTGAGTCCATTGGAGGAACATCCCGCGGCATGTTTTCCTGTTCATCTCACTGGGGACATGTCAGTCTAATCACAGGGAATGAGGGGCCAGTCCCCACCTGCTCTCACAGGGAGCATCTACCGTGGCCTTCCTCAATCTACCAGGGTTATCAGCTCTCAAGAGAGCACCAGGCTCCAAGCTCTCCCCAGGCCTCTGGACACTTGTGTGCCGGCACACAGGACCCAGAGAGGTGGGGCTGGGGTGTCGGCAGAAAGGAGAGCTCATAGGAGGGAGAGAAGTCGGTGGTGATACCCAAGATGACCCAGCACCTCGGGAGGTAGATGCCTAGACATCTCAATATGTGGAGCATCTCTAAATAGAAATAAACTTTGAAGGAGTAAAAACGAATCCAATAGGATATGAGAGACTTGGAGTCACTAATACTATTTTTAAATATACAAAAGGGCTTCTCTCTTCCCAAGCAGCTTTTTCTGTCTTCCCCTTTGGCACACGCAGGTATGAGAAACCTGATTCCTGCGCAGTACCCTTCTGTTTGTGAAGGAAGAACAAACTGCATTTTCCCAGGTGAACGGGGACATAAATTCAGCTGAAATGGTGTGTCATTAATCAGATTCCAGGTCTGGAGAAAGGATACCAGACCAGGATCCCCATATTAAATGCGTCAACTTACGAATGATTCTTTTTATTTATAGGAAAAAAAATACAAAAATGGTGGAAGGGAGCCAGTTACTCTTCATCCAACTCCTGCTTGGTTTTTCTGATTGAAAAAGGGAATAATTGAATGGTGCAGGTATAGGCGGAGTGTACAACACGTGGACACTTCCTGGAATGCAAGTCGGTGTCTTTCAGTGGAGACACCTGGGGATGTCAGAAGGCACTTCCATATTTAGAGAGTCCAGAATCATAAATCTGAGTTGGGAGATTAAACTCAAGCTTCATAAAGCTTGCCTGGCTCTCAGTATAAGGCTATGAAATAGGACTCTGGCTTCAAATTGGATAACGGACAGATACTTTGTCATGAAGTCATCACGTAAAACCTCAACTGACCTTCCAGTATGAGTGTTCATCTGACTGACACTCAAAGGTAGGCTGGGAGAGAATCAATAATCAGACAGGACCCCGGTACCCCTAACAATCATTGGACATTTGCATAATGTCAATAGAAGCTCCTTCTGAAGTCGATGGCCAATGAGCTCAAGGACCTCCTTGCTCCTTTAAAAAGACAATTTTCTTTGTGAAATAATGGGAACCGCCAGACTTGGGTACAGAAATAGACAATTTTACGTATTTCGTTTTGCACAGAAATATGTTTTAAATGAAATACTACCTGACAGATAAATGACTTAGCTTTGCGCATACAGCAGATTGATTTAGCGTTCTCAGCAGCCCAGATGGCTGGCAACAACTCTGTAGGTGCTTAAACATCTTAGTACATGAAGGCACTTTTGACACTGATGCAGAACATTTGCAGAGTGGCCCCACTGTGTAATCTTTCTCTTTTAATCTGAAAAAAGATCGACTTTAGAGTACAATGATACCAATGGGCTGAGGTAACCCAGACCATCTTTAAAACAAAAGGACAGTTATACGGACCGTAAGCATGGTTTCATAGTGACCGCAAATGGAAATGATGTCTCGAGGATTCAGAGTAATTCAAGGCCCTTTTTCCAGCATAGGAACAGACATGCCGGCAATTTGTTTGTTATAGTCGTGGTCTTTGTCATCTCTCATTTTAAATAGTAACGTGGCGAGGACAGCTGGAAAGTTAGCGAGCTGTTCTCCCAATTCCCAACAAGAACAAAAAAGAGCCAGCCCTAAAGGAACCTCTCTAGGTCTGTATACGGGGAAATTAACTGTCTATGCTGCAAACATATGTTGAACAGAAGCAGCGTCTTAATAATAATAATGCGGGCTCCGTATCCAGACCATGGGACCATCCTACAGGTGAACCCATCTTATAATGAGAAGCTTGTGGTACTAAATTACTTGGATGGAGGCCAAAACAGAGCTGCCTAATGCCAAGTTTTGCCTGGAGGAAACAGGACAGGAGACAAAACAAAGAATAGCATTCTACTGTTGAACCAAACCTTCAGAGAAGGACAGCAAAATGATCAAGTCTGTATATTTGCAACTGTGAGACATCATAGCTGGGGGCTCCCGTCTGCGGGGCAAAGCCAGCTCGGCACGAACCCAGCACATGTCTGTAAAATCGCAGAGTATCTGGGTGGAAGACAAAGAAATCCAGGTCTAGGGGCTGGGACTCAGAATCACCCTCAAAGCTCAAGATTTGACAAACAAAATTTTTAAAAAAATCTTTGTATACAAGCCCCACTCGATTACCATGCATACCTGCATACAGGTGTGTGTTTTGCTTTTATCTCGAGGCAGCAAGATGATACAAGCTAACTTATAAATAAACTCTCAGATGATTTGCTCATGATAAATTATTTTGATGACCTTGGATCCACTTGGAGGCACGTCCTTATATTTTAAGGTGGATTGATAACACTAAACCTCTGACAATTCAGCACCAAGAACAACTCACCGCATTCATAGACTTTCTGAAGGATCCTGGAGAAAAAATGCGAACAAGGGAGAATGTTCTGTAATCAATTCCCACGGGAAAAAATAGTTGTGACAACAGAATACTTACCTTTCCTTATCATGGTGTTTTTAATAGTGAGTCAGGGCGGGAAGGTCTTTAATGACCAATGGTGCAATTTATGTAAATTGATTTGAAATTTCTAAGTGGACGGGTATTCAGCTTTCCCTCCATAAGCCCAGCTGAATGAGGAGGGAATCTGTACCTAATATCTGTCTTTTGAGAAAGCTAAGAGGACCTAGGTAAGTATATATTTAAAGGTGCATAAACCTTCAACAGGGCTGGAATCAGGGTGCCCATTTTCACATCCCTCAAAGTCAAGAATGCCTGCTAGTTGCACTGCCAGTGGTGACAGATTGCATTAACACAGTTGTATCTCAATACCGTAGACCCCAGAGTCTTCCCTTAAAGTTCAACAGGGAAACTCTAGGAAAGCCCCCTTAGCCACCCCCAGTTTGCAGCAATCCCCCTTAGCCACCCCCAGTTTGCAGAAATCCCCCTTAGCCACCCCCAGTTTGCAGCAATCCCCATTCGCCATCCCCAGTTTGCAGCAATCCCCCTTAGCCATCCCCAGTTTGCAGCAATCCCCCTTCACCATCCCCAGTTTGCAGCAATCCCCCTTCGCCCTCCCCAGTTTGCAGCAATCCCCCTTCGCCATCCCCAGTTTGCAGCAATCCCCCTTCGCCACCCCCAGTTATAAAAGAACTGGAATACAATGCAGATTATTCCTTGACTGATCTTAGAACAGGGAAGTCTTCCTCCCCATGACACAAAGAAAGAAATTGTAATAAAAGAGACAGATCTAACTGCCTTAATTAAATATGAAAAGGAAACATCATACAGAAAATTAAAAAGTCCACTACATTCTGGGAAAATTATTTCTAACACGTTACGAAAAGTAAATATGTTTACTAAATAAAGATTTCTTGCAAAGCAATAAGATGAACAACCCAATGGGAAAATGGACAGTCAAGTCACAAAGTAAGAAATAAGGCAGTCAGTAAACATTACGAATGTTCAATTTCACCGTTACTGAAGGAAATGGGAAAAGTAAAGGAAAGTAAAAGGAAAGTAAGAATGCATCATGCTTTGCTTAATCCATGGTCACTATTTTGAATTTTTAATTAAGTGTTTTTTTAAGGCTTGGTGAAGGGAGGCATTTCACAGACTGTTGGCAAAAGTCTTACTGTTATCACCATTTTGGAGGACAATTTGATAATAAAATGTAAAAGAGTTGTACACACCCTTTCACAAAGGGATGCTACTTCTTGGCTCTCAGTTAGAATGTGCTAGAGGACTTATGTGTGAGAAGTTCAGTGAGGTTTTATCTGTAACAATAATGGGTGAGAAACAACCTAAACACCCGGTAAGAATGGGCTTGTGAACTTGGTAGTGGTCCATCCAGAGGACAGAATGCTACTTAATTTTGAAAATCATCTTCCCCCAAAATATTTGGTAACAAAGGAAAACAACTTATTAGAAGAGGGATACAAAATCCTATGCCCAATTTTTTGTGTGTGTGTGTGGTACACAGACCTCTCACTGTTGTGGCCTCTCCCCTTGCGGAGCACAGGCTCCAGATGCGCAGGCTCAGCGGTCATGGCTCACGGGCCCAGCCGCTCCGTGGCATGTAGGATCTTCCCGGACCGGGGCACGAACCTGCGTCCCCTGCATCGGCAGGCGGACTCTCCTATGCCCAATTTGATCAATAAATGCGAAAGGAAGCACTCCCAAGTATGGCTGCTCCATCTTTGCTTTTATTCACACTCTTTGAAGTTTTCCCAATTTTGAACAAAGAATACATGTTACTTTTGTGGCCAGAAGGCTAAGTTAATGCTTTAGATAGATAAATACCTTTAACGACACTTCCCATTTTTGTCATAGTCTCCTCTGCTTCGAGAACGGCAAGTACCACTATTCAAAACACATAAGCAGGCTTCGGGAATAACAGTCCAAGTTCAGTCCTGTGCCACTCATTCCTGTGAACTTGGACACACGACAGCATCTCTCAAAGCTTGCACTCGATGACGGGCTTTTAAATGTAACTGTCAATTAGAATATGAATTTAGTTCATATTGACTCACAATCTTGAAAGAAAATGTTATTTCATTCGTTTTTGCCTCCTACAGTGGTAAACTGCCTGAGGACCACCGGGCAGACCACCTGGATGATCAGGGGACTCCAGGCCACACTGAGAGAAATCCAGTCCTCACGACAAACTGGCTTCAGGGGTTTTCTGTCTTCCCAACTAGAGCTCCATTCAGGGTGTATCACTTTGAACTCATACCAAAGTCTCACAGACCAAACAGAGACACAAGATGGGTACAGGTGCTTCTCCTCCCTCAGTAGCTGCCGTGTCTTGCAAGAAAGAGGATGCATCTGTAGCTATACATCAAGAAAGGTCTTTGGGCTTCCCTGGTGGTGCAGTGGTTGAGAGTCCGCCTGCCAATGCAGGGGACGCGGGTTCGTGCCCCGGTCTGGGAAGATCCCACATGCCGCGGAGCGGCTGGGTCCGTGAGCCATGGCCGCTGAGCCTGCGCGTCCGGAGCCTGTGCTCCGCAACGGGAGAGGCCACAGCAGTGAGAGGCCCACGTACCGCAAAAAAAAAAAAAAAAAAAAGAAGAAGAAGAAGGGTCTTTGCAAGGCTGGAAGGAAGGTCCTGAATATATTAGAACATCATTACCCAACCCAAGAAGGAAGCAACATTTCCTTATTCATAACGGGTAGCACCAAACATTGTCGTCTTTATGTATAAACTTAAACACATACAGTTAGAATAGAAATGAAAAAACAAAACGCCACGTAGAAGGATTCAGAAGTAAATCCACCAAGCAAATAGACCAGTGGAGTACCTGAGACGGTGAGCTGCACTCCAATCCACATAGCACCCAGATCCTAGGAATAAAAATGAGACAAAAAATTGACCTATTTCCCAGGAACTCTATCTAGGGGCCGGGTTGCCAAGTTCTGCTGTAATTTTACATGGAGCAAGAATATCACCAGGACAGGCCAATGAGGCATTTGATCTATGAGCTCAAGCTTCCACGTGTAGGATATCCTGAAGGTTCTCGTTTGATTTGTCTTGGAGGAGGAGAGAAAAAAATCGAAACTAATTCCAAGCCAACAGGAAATTCGCACTTTTTCAGAGTTGAAAGCCAAATGAGCTGCTGAAATACAAAGGAAGCGTCCAAGCGCCTTCGCGGCAGTTTGATCACATGCAGACTTTTCGAGGGGGCTGAGGCGGCTGGGATACAATCTTAGAGTCAGACCGTGTTCGGGGAGCCAAGAAGAAGAAAATAAAAGGATGGATTCCAGTTTGGGCACTTTGCGGTTCCATTGTGGTAAATATACTCAGGAGGGTCAAGGGAACTTAGAACATGAGCTTGGAGAGATGTTCAGAGACCCACAAGCAGACAGGGGGCCACCAGGGAACGCTCTGCAGCCAATCTTCAGCGGCACTTTTTCCAGCAAGCTTTTAATTTCAACAGGAACGTGAGGCACTGATGGAGTGCTTTTGGGTCTCAACTGGCCTCAAATTTTAAAATATTAAGCCAAATACTCAATTTAATAATGCAGAAGAGGGGCTTCCCTGGTGGCGCAGTGGTTGAGAGTCCGCCTGCCGATGCAGGGGACACGGGTTCGTGCCCCGGTCCGGGAAGATCCCACATGCCGTGGAGCGGCTGGGCCCGTGAGCTGTGGCCGCTGAGCCTGTGCGTCCGGAGCCTGTGCTCCGCAGCGGGAGAGGCCACAGCAGTGAGAGGCCCGCGTACCGCAAAAAATAAAAATAATAATGCAGAAGAATTTAATTTTGAGTCCTGACTGCAGATCAGTGTCAAGAGAATTCTCCAACCAGAAGAGTAGGTGGAAGGGCAGAGGAGTGGACGAGAGCTGTTGAGAAGTTTGTCCCAAGTCTTTTGAAGCTGGTCCACACATTATTCTACAGGGGCGGTCCCCAGGGGGATCTGGCTACATTTCCTGCGGTCTACCTCCCAGGAATTTTACTGCTAATCAAGTAGGTTTCTAGCCCTTCTTGGACCTATAGAGGTGACTATCGTATGGACTCTAGCATAGCTGGAAATAAGGATACTTGAGGAAAATCATTTCCTGCTCCACCACTGAAAACTGGATGGATGGTACCACCAAACACAGAAAAGAGCATCATGGCGGGCAAGGGGAAACCCACTCCCACAATGCCCCCGGGAAAGAACACCCATAAATGAAACAGAAAAACCCCAATTCAGTGTCAAACCAGAGAGATGTGGGGGGGCCAGACACTCAAAGAATTTTAAGTGATTGTTTAATAATGATCACTGGAATTTAGAACTCTACATCTAATTTAGAGCTTTGAGGCAAAAACTTCCTGAGGAATCAGCTCGTCCTCCCTGCCTCCAGGCTTGGAGCCCTGACAGCTGTGTGGCTGGAAGGGGGCTTCCTTGTTGCTTCCCCCCCGCCTTAGGCCAGACTACTCAGCACGTGGTGTAGCAGGAAGGGCTCTGGGCTGAGAAGCCTGAGGCTGGGGTCCAGGCCAGTTCTACCCAGAGCGCGCTGAGTTCTCTTGGCCAAGTCCCACCATCCCTCTGGCCTGTTTTGTCCCCTGGAGAAGGAAACAGCTGGCCTGCATCGTCCCTTTCATTGCTTATGGCTCTCACATGCCCTGTTTTCGCACACCATGATGGCAGGTGGAGCGCGTGAGTGTACCGTTCCAGAGCTCAGAAGTCAAGTGGACCCTACCTGTCACAATCTACCCAACACACCGTGTATTGTATTTATTCATCTTTTTTCTATGTTCCCCACTACAATTCAAGGGCCTGGAGTTGGTCTATTTGCTCCTCCCTTGAATGCTAGCATCCATACCCATGTCTGGCGCACAGAGTGTCCTCAATAATTATTTGTTGATTGGATCATTGAAAGGCCAGAAAAAAAATATATATATATATATACATATCAATAGTGATCCTCCCTTTGCCCTTATGTCTTCCATCTCTAATTCTCCCCAGATGAGCTTATCACAATCCGTTGCTACTTTTGTCACTACCAGAGGGGTGACGGCCCAACTTTGTCCCCAGACTCCAGCACATCTGTTCCATCTCAGCCACCAAGGCTGCTCCCTGGATTTTACCCCAAAGCCACCCCAAAGCCATCTCCTCCTCTTGGCTTCCATGTTGTGTTTGTAGGGCACCCAAGGGCCCAGATTTGGAACATCTTCAAGTTTCTTCAACCCCGTCACGGAGTCTGGTCAGTCCCTTGGGAACACATCCTTCCTATTACATCCCCACGGCCCCTGCTCCCATTCCTGGTGCATCTTCTCAGAGATAGAACAGATGTGTAGCTCTCTCCCCTGCAGGCTCTCCCACCCTACACTTCTCCCCAGCAGCTGCATGTCACGCACTGACTTACGTAACTGACTCATGGGCAACTCCGAGGTCCTTCACGGAGGATCATGGGAGCAAGGTGGACGTGGAAGAGGATTCGTCCTCACTCTCATCCTTCTGCAGCCTGATCTTCCCCCAGGAGGCTGATGGCTACAGCTCCATCAACAGGGCTCCCTAGCCCTCTGGCTGCCAGCCAATATGGGACCTACAGCAGAAGGTCAGAGGAAGGCGGGGAAAGCCAAGTACATCTTTCCCAGGCTACTGCCCTGAAAAGTCACACCAGACAGCCTTTGTCCTGTGACCAAAGCTAACTGCTGCTCTCAAAGTGACCTTCTCCCTGTCAATTCTCTCTTGAGGCCCAGTTCCGGGATCTGCTCTTCCTCAGGACCCTATATGTTAACAGGTGATGCCCATCGGCAGCCCACAGCCTGGGGCTCCCAGACAACTCAGCTCCCCTTCTGCCCTCACATCTCTCCTCTCCCTCTGTAGCTTTGTCTTCCTCAACTCCTCTTCCTGTGTAGGCGCCATCTCCTTCCTGTTGGGGAGCAGATTGATATGGCCATACATATGCTTATCAAACAAACATCTGGTAGCAAACAGGAGTCAGAGAGTTTGTACAACCTCCCCAGGAGCAGAGGAGGTCCCAGCGCTCTGCTGTTTGGGTGACTAGCCAGCAGTTTGTGTGAAGGCTTCATTCAAGGCCAACACAGCCATATCCCATGGGGCAGGACTGAGTCAACCTCACAGCTGTTGTTCAGCAATCAGGATTCCTCCTAACCTAATGGATAGAGCCAGGGATGGCACCTGGGGTGTGGTCATCAAGTGTTCCTGGGGCAAAGCCCTGGGACCTGACTGGAGTCTTGTAGCCCTTCTGTGCAGGTGAGAAGCATCTCAGAAGTATCTGAGCCCTTTCTAAGAATTTGTCCATTTTTTCCAGGTGGTCCATTTTATTGACATATAGTTGCTGGTAGTCATCTCTCATGATCCTTTGTATTTCTGCAATGTCAGTTGTTACTTCTCCTTTTTCATTTCTAATTCTGTTGATTTGAGTCTTCTCCCTTTTTTCTTGATGAGTCTGGCTAATGGTTTATCAATTTTATTTATCTTCTCAAAGAACCAGCTTTTAGTTTTATTGATCTTCATTATTGTTTCCTTCATTTCTTTTACATTTATTTCTGATCAACCCAATCCAAAAATGGGCAGAGGACCTAAATAGACATTTCTCCAAAGAAGATATACAGATGGCCAACAAACACATGCAAAGACACTCAACGTCACTAATCATTAGAGAAATACAAATCAAAACAATTGATTGATACAATGATACAATTGATGCGATTGACACAATGAGGTATCACCTCACAAACAGGCCAGAATGGCCATCATCAAAAAATCTACAAACAATAAATGCTGGAGAGGGTGTGGAGGAAAGGGAACCCTCTTGCACTGTTGGTGGGAATGTAAGTTAATATGGCCACTATGGAGAACAGTATAGAGGTTCCTTAAAAAATTAAAAATAGAACTACCATATGACCCAGCAATCCCACTATGGGGCATATTCCATGAGAAAACCATAATTCAACAAGAGTCATGTACCACAATGTTCATTGCAGCACTATTTACAATAGCCAGGATACGGAATCAACTTAAGTGTCCATCGACAGATGAATGGATAAAGAAGATGTGGCACATATATAAAATGGAATATTACTCAGCCATAAAAAGAAACAAAATTGAGTTATTTGTAGTGAGGTGGATGGACCTAGAGACTGTCATACAGAGTGAAGTAAGTCAGAAAGAGAAAAACAAATACCATATTCTAACACATATATATGGGATCTTAAAAAAAAAGGTTCTGATGAACCTAGGGGCAGGATAGGTATAAAGATGCAGATGTAGAGAATGGACTTGAGGACCCAGGGAGAGGGAAGGGGAAGCTGGGACAAAGTGAGATAGTAGCATTGACATATACACACTACCAAATGTAAAACAGATAGCTAATGGGAAGCAGCCACATAGCACAGGGAGATCAGCTCGGTGCTTTGTGTCCACCTAGAGGGGTGGGATAGGGAGGGTGGGAGGGAGACCCAAGAGGGAGGGGATATGGGGATATACATATACATATAGCTGATTCACTTTATTGTACAGCAGAAACTAACACAACATTGTAAAGCAATTATACTTCAATAAAAATGTTAAAAAAAAAGAAATGTAGATTGAGGTTGATTGATTGATGTTTAAATGTAGAGGATGGAATGAGTGGATGGCAGCTGAGGAAATCGGGCTTCATCCTCTGGGCAGCTAGATGGTAGCAAGATCGGGTTTGAACAGGGAACACTACTCAATACTCTGTAATGGCCTATATGGGAAAAGAAACTAAAAAAAAAAAAAAAAGTGTATATATGTGTATGTATAACTGATTCACTTTGCTGTACACCTGCAACTAGCACAACATTGTAAATCAACTATACTTCAATTAAAATTTATTTATTTATTAAAAAAAAAAATGTACTGAGCCATCCATCACCTTGAAGGCTGCACCAATGAGAGCTCATCTCTAGCACTCATCCTGTTTGGTGGACATTGTATTTGTACGACAGCCTGTTGGTAGGTCATTGTCACCAGTGAAATCCCGCTTATCCTTTGTATGAAATAAAAACCTCTGCAAGCAAAGGCTCACAAACAACGACAGCGGAGAGGAACATATCTGCACCTTCTGTCAAAAACTGAGGTGTATTCCTGATCTAGAGAAAGCTCCTTAAAATAGAGAAGAAGAATGAGCAAATACTGGATAGAAAAACAGGCAAAAGACCTGAGCAGGCATTTCATAGATAAAGAAAGGAAAATGGCCCCTAAACATCACAAAATATTCAACTGCACTCACAGTAAGAGATGCAAATTAAGACAGTACTGAAAGTGGCACTTTCTCACCTCTGATACTATTGTAGGAGGTTCACATGGAAATTTTTTTAAAATGCTATAATATTGTAGGAGAGAGTTAAAAAGTAGGAGCAAAAACTTTCCATGTAAGAGAAAGTACACATAGGCATAAATTTTTAAAAGTTAGGAATATCCTGCAATGTAAAAGTTAAGATGGAATATCCACATGAACTCATAACTCATCCACTAATAAGCCATGAAAGAAGGATGGCCCATTGTCAATGAGCACATCCAGCATTTCGACTTTGATTTCGAAGTGCCATTCCCCGTTCTATAGAAACTAGGATTTGATGGCTGATTCCAGCTCTGGGGTAAGGAAAACACAGGGTAGGCTGGATGTTTTTTACTACCAGAGAGTAAGAAGAAATCCAGAGACCAATGGAGGCTTGTCACCAGCATACCAGGGCCAGCTTGAAAGTGTTCCCACTGGTCACATTCAGGACAGAGGTTTGAGCATCAATAATAATAATAATAATAGTAGTAACTTATTTTATAAAAGTGAATAAATGAAATTCATAAATCCAGACGAGTGTGTGTGTGTGTGTGTGTGTGTGTGTGTGTGTGATTAAAAAAGAGAAAGAAAGAGGGACAGAAGGCAAAAGTGGTAACTTTCAGAGGTACCTTTACTTCTTCTTTAGAAGGAACTGTAATTGCTTGAGAAGGAACCAGAGCTAATCAGGTAATAAGAGAAAACTCTCATTATAGGAGAATGTCAGTCAGGAAAGATAGAATTTTGAAGACCACCATTTTGTGAGTTGTTGGGTTCAATCAGTGTTTTCCTTTTTCTTTTTTTTCTCTCTCTTTTATTACACATTCCTCATCCACCTACCAGGCTCTTAGAAATCTTGCTGTCCGCACCCTGAGAGCACATTTCTCTTGCACCAGGGGAGGCCCAGAGGAAGGCAGGGCACAGGGCTTGCTGGGGAGAGAAGGCTTCAGTTCAGCCTCTCTGGTGAGAATTCTGGCAATATACACAAAAACTCACCATACGTATAACTTCATCTCTATTTCTAGGAATCGTTCCTTAAAAGATACTGGCCCAAAGACACAAAAGCGCCTGTAGAATTCATGTGGTTTTGTTCATCAGAACAGACCATTAGAAACTAATCTATAATACATAAGCATTATAATAAAATCCAACCAAAAATAAAATGACAATGTCACATTTTATAATCATAAAATATAAGATAAACTCATTCTTTTTTTTCTTTTAAATCACAATTTTCCATTCACCAAAGAAATAGAGCCAAGCAAGAACTAACAATAGGTGATAGAACAATTAGATGAGAGAACAATCACATATCGTTAAAGCCCCCCGCCCCCGCCACCAAGTTCAAAAGGAAAAATGTATCTTCATTAGGGAAAGACAGTTATTATCTTAAGCAGCATCGATAATGGTGGGAAAGCCTGCCACGTGCCCATGAAGGGCAGCCATACAACATGCAGTTATCATTGCCAAGCACACTTAACTTGAATCAAGACTTTAGACCTACCCGCAGTTTACTGGAAATGCAGGGGACAGAACATGTTAAAGTACCACAAAGAAGCCATCAAGCAGCCCCCAGAATGGGACTTTCTATAAACGATAAGCTTGGTCTTTTCAAACAATTGCTGTCATTAAAAAAAAACCGGGGGACATTCTAGATTAAAAGACACTAAGGAGTTATAATAATTAAAAGCCATTCATGGGCTTCCCTGGTGGCACAGTGGTTGGGAGTCCGCCTGCCGATGCAGGGGACATGGGTTCGTGCCCCGGTCCGGGAAGATCCCACATGCCACGGAGCAGCTGGGCCCGTGAGCCGTGGCCGGTGGGCCTGCGCGTCCGGAGCCTGTGCTCCGCTGCGGGAGAGGCCGCAACAGTGAGAGGCCCGCATACCGCAAAAAAAAAAAAAAAAAAAAAAAAAGCCATTCATAATCCTTGATGTGTTTCTGTCTGAAAGAGAAAACCATAAAAGGCATTTTGGGGATAACCAGGGATGTTTAGGCATGGGCTAAATAGCAGATGAAGGTAGGGAACTGTTCATTCTCCTGGCTGGGAGGCCCCGATTGTGTAGTGGTGCCAAACCAAAGCCTAGGGCTGTGATCTGGACCCACGGTCCTCTCCAGATCGGACCGGCCTGACTCCCTGGACCTTGCTTCTGTGCTCCCTCGATGGGAAGTGGAATGAGGCATCAGCAGGGTGTTCTCTGAGCGTCTCCTGAGACGGTCCAGAACCCAGAGGATTCTTGCAAGGAGAAGGAACATGCCTTGGTCTCAACGGGCCCACGTAGGAGGGAGCCCACAGCCTTGGCCAGCTCCCCGTCCTGATTCTGACCCGAGGCAGAAATACAAAAAGAATTCCTTCCCAACTTCTGATTTTGACCTTGGACCCAAGTTTAGGTAACTGGAGAGTTTTCTGAATTCACTGCTTACCCTTGCCTAGTTCATCCTGATTCATCCTTCAGGACACGGTTGCTCTGAGAAGTCTTCCTTGAATGCCACTGCCCTTGATCATCTCTAAGTGACCTCCTTTGTGTCCCTGTAACACCCTGTTCATACCTCAGTTTGTGTTATTTTGCAATGTTGTGTTTGCATGTTACCCTGCTCCTTCCAGCATGGGCTCCTTGAGCCAGGAAGCCATGTGTGGCCATCTGCCCGGAGATTAGCACTGGACCTGGCCCATGACAGCGAGTCAAGGACCATTAGTAGAACTGGCAACAGTTGGGAAGAGGCGCACAGGAAATATTCCCCGGTGGTGGTGGGGACCGCGATGGTAACTGGATACACCTTGGCTGAGCTGAGCTGGAAGCATCCAAGCTGAAGTCATCTTGGGAAAAACAGGCAGAACGAGCCCCGGGTACCTGGCCAGGAGTGGAAGGAGGGAGTGAATATCAGTTTGTCACCTCTCTGCAGGGCAGCCTCATGGGAGCTGGTGCCACCTTTACGACCAGCACCCAACAACTGGCCGGTGTTCATTCACGCATCTGTGTGCCGAGAACATCATTGCGGTTCTGGGCCACTTCAGGGTCATTTGCAAACAGATGACGTGAAAGATGCCACATTCCAAGAGAGCTGGGAGCAAGTCCACAGCTTAATGCAAAAACAGCATGTTCCCTTTTGTTTCGCTTTATCTTCTCTGTAAAACTTACCCCTCCTCAAATCAGACACTTAGGAAGCTCCAGGGCCTAGCAAACTTAGGATACATAAAATTTGCAGAAAACTGTTAAAACCGCAACATCAGTGAGACTTCCAGCAGACTCTTCCCATTTTCAGTGCTCTGAGGTATGGGAATCTATCTGGAGCGAGTCCCAGGAATGAATTCCAAATGACCTGGAAGGAATCCTAAGTGAAGAGGGACACAGACTTGCAACGTCCCAGCTCTGCTCAGAGAGGCAACAACGGTGGGAAACAAAAGCATATAAGGGTGGACCTGGGCTCTCAGCTTGCCTGTGAACCTAGAGGGTGACCTGTCTGCCGGCTCTGGGCCTCCTGTCCCCTCAGACCTGAGAGGAGCAGACCGGGGCTCTGTTATCCCAGACCTCAGGCCGCGGCTCTGGGACACATGCAAAACTGCCTGGCACAGAGCATGTGCCCAATCCGTGTTTGAAAAGTGAATAAATGTCCAGCCTCACCTCCCATCCCTCCCTTCTTTGCCTCCCTTTCCTCTACCTGAGTCTTCCTGATAACATAAGAAACCACTTTTCCCTCTTAGCAAACATGAACCTATCCTCAGAGGGATTCAGGCTACCAAATTGCCCTCCTTCTTCCCATACAGGGAGAATTAGAACTCACCAGTCTCTGTCCTGGGGCTCCTCTCCTGAAGGAAGAGCTTTCCTGCAGCTAAATAACCATTGGGAGGCGCCAGGAAGCACAGAACCATGTCCTGATGACTCAGGTCGGGGGCCTCTGGACCTTGGCTCCGTTGTCTCTGGATCCCCTTAGTTCTGCTTAAGATGCAAGTTCCCTGTGCCCAAGCCCAGAGCCTCTGCATCAGCAGTCCTGAGACAGTTCTCCAGAATCTTCACCCAGATGTTCAGATGGGATGTTGGAAAGGTACCCCTTCAGTCTTGAGGATGGAGACACACGGACTCTCGCTCTGCACAGGCCACCTCCGCCTCTCGAGATCCTTAGCATAGTCTTTCCTTCAAGAGCTCCGTGACTCCAGGATCAAACACCTCTCACCTTGGAAAGAGCACGTTTCAGGTGGAAGGGCAGAGTCGGCACCCAAGATGGAGCTGGGGGTTCTCCAATGAACTCACAGTGGTTTCCAAACTGCCCCCTGTCTTGGGCTTTTCCTTCCTTAGGTTTCAGAGTTGGCCTGATCTTCAAGCTCTGCTGTAACTCCAAGTTACTGTATCTCGTGCTTGTCTCCTAGTGGCCTAGAAACCCCTCGAGGGTGGGAGCTGGGTACCCGGTGTCTGCGTGAGCCCCACAGTGTGTGGCACACAGCACAGTGCGCTCAGCAGGCATGGACAGGTGTGCTGGGATGCAGCTGGCCAATGTTGACTTGATCACTGAATAGTGATGGGCTAAATAAATAGAATTCATGAGGACAGCTTACAGTCTCAGAGGGATTGCCCTGGAAATCCGGGGACAGGAGAAAAAGCCATTGTGCCCTGTGCCTTGGTGGTGAGTCACAAACTTTGAAAAGAGACGCGGGTGTTATGGACTATGCCCTCTCGTCCAAAGCAAAGATGAATTCAGTGTCCTGGGGTGACCAAACAATGTTTTACACTTAATGCCTTTTAATCAGTGACTCCGATAAATACTCTGGATGAAGAGATTCATAACATCCCATAATTCCGGTCAGTCCAGCTCAGAATAACATCCCGTCCTGAAGAGAACCAAAGCACAGCAGAGTGAGGAAGCCAAGCTGTGGCTTATGTGAATGATATCTTATCAGCTTATAAAAGGGGACTGTCAATCACATTTAAGACTTCAAAATATTTTAGAGCATTTACACTGTCACGGTGGAACCAATGAATCTAACTGGCACATAAATGGGAACACGTGACTTACAGCGCAGTTGTCCATGGATTAAAACTCCTAAAACTTCTGTGAAATGAGTATTAGTAATTTGTTTTACAAATTAAGTGACTCAGAATAAGTCATATTAGGCAAATTTTCTAAACTCCCAACACACTCGCTGACCTGAAATCTTACAGATTCTGTCAAATCTCACTGCCTCATTACCATTTCATAACCATAGCCTCCTAGAATGTCAGACTTGGAAAGGGCCCATAAATAATGCTTTAAAATATTTAATAAAAAGTAATGTATACACATGACAAAAAACTTAAACTGTAGAATAAAGTACAACCAGGAAGGGAACTCTCCCTCCCTCCCCGACCGTGAAACTCCCCAGTCAGATGACACCATCGTAACTAGTTTCTTGTGTGTCCTTCAAACACACACAATCATATCTGTGGGTGTGTACATGTGTGGATCTTGCTTATTTACACAAATGGAATATATTATGCTATTGTACTGTGTCTTGCTTTTTCAATTAAAAATATAACTTGGTTCCTGATCAGTGCATATACCTATGCATCATGCTCTTTTTTCCCCTATTTTATAGATATACCGCAAATTACTTAATGAGTCACCTATTATTGGACAATTATTTTTTTCTAGCATTTTGCTACAATTAAAATGGACATTCTTGTGTATCTTTTTCTAATGGGCACCTAAGGAGAATTCCTGGGACAAAAGGTCAAATTGCCTCCAAAGAGGAAGCAAAAATGTGCCCCTCAATTAAAAGGGTACAAAATGCATATTTTCACTCAACTTCATCAACACAATGTATTAAGATTTTTTAATCTTAATATTTAAGATTTAATAAATCTTTAATGTATTTAAATCTTTAATGTATTTTAAGATTTAATAAATCTTTAATGTATTTAAGATTTAATACAGAGGTACATGGGCCTCTCACTGTTGTGGCCTCTCCCGTTGTGGAGCACAGGCTCTGGATGCACAGGCTCAGCGACCATGGCTCACGGGCCCAGCCGCTCCGCGGCATGTGGGATCTTCCCGGACCGGGGCACGAACCCGTGTCCCCTGCATCGGCAGGCGGACTCTCAACCACCGCGCCACCAGGGAAGCCCTGTATTAAGATTTTTACATGTTTTATCAAGCTAAGAGATAAAAATGTTGTCTCATTTGAATTTTTATTTTCGTAAAGAGTGAAGCTTTTTACCCAAAGTTTAAAATCCATTTGTATTTCTTTGTCCATGAAATGTTTATTCAAGTCTTTTACACAATTGTATATTAGATCATGACTTTTCCTAGTTGTCCTATAAGAGCTCTTTACACATCAAGAAAGGAAGATTTGCATTTATTATTTATATGGTAAAATTCTTTTTGCCCCCAACTTGTTATTTATTTTTTTACTTTGGGTAATTTTTTATGCCAAGTCAGTAAATTTATATCTTTTTTTTTTTTTTTTTTTGTGGTACATGGGCCTCTCACTGTTGTGGCCTCTCCCATTGCAGAGCACAGGCTCCAGACGCGCAGGCTCTGGACGCGCAGGCTCAGCGGCCATGGCTCACGGGCCCAGCCACTCCGCAGCATGTGGGATCCTCCCGGACCAGGGCACGAACCTGTGTCCCCCACATCGGCAGGCAGACTCTCAACCACTGCGCCACCAGGGAACCCTAGTTTATTTTTTTAATTGTGGTGTGTGGATTTTATTTCCTGCTAACCAAGTTATTTTCCACACCAAAGCTATATAAATAAAATTCTTACATGTTTTGTTCTAGTATTTCTTAAATTGGATTTTACACCTTAAATTTATGATCCATAAGGAATTTACATTGGTATATAAGGTATGAACTGAGAGCCCAGATTGATTTATTTGTCAAATGGTTATTTGTTCAACAATGTTTCTTATATAATTCATGTCTTTCTCACTGATCTTAAATGCTACATTTATCATATACAAAATTTATATATATATTAGAGTATTTTTATACTCATTTTTATTCTATTGTTCTTATCTATTTTTATACTAACTGCCAAATCCTTTATCTTACTAAAGCTTCATAATACATATAACATCTGGAGATATATATATTTTTTACCTCATTTATTTTCCAGCTTCAGATTTTTCTATTTATAGAAGAACAATATGTTTTTGAAATTTAGAGTTTGACAAGGTAAAAAATTCTGTCGGAAATTTTTTTACTGGGATTATATTTAATTTATATTGCCAAAGTATCTATTCATTCTAAATACAAGGCATGTTTCCATTCTGAATCTTTCAGCAGAATTCTAATTTTTTATATAGACGTTCTATGTAGTTTGGTTTATTCTTGATTATTTTAATCATTGGTGAAATAGTAAACATAAACTTTTCAATTGAAAAAACTATTTTTATATCTATATTCTCTCTCGATCTATAGATCGAGAGAGAGAAAGAGAGAGGAAGTCATATACTAGAACTAAGACCAAAACCAAAATATAGTCAGTCACCTTAACAAAGACTGAAGGTAAGTTGACAGGACCAATGGGATCTGCCAATAATTGAAACACCTGCCAGAACAAGGCTCAACAACCACAAAGGAAACATAACAATACTTCTTATACTATGTCATATACAATGTTCAACATAGAATCAAAAATGATGAGAAAAAGCAGGAAAAATGTGACCCCTAATCAAGATGAAAAGCGGTCAATAGAAATTTAAGTATGTTGGAGAATTTAAAGGCAAAGAGATACATTAAGAGTGAACAGGAGAGAAGTCAAAACTATAAATAAATAGACCAAAAGTATATTCTAAAACAGAAGAGTAGAATGTCTGAAACAAAAAATTCATTCAGATATGCCTACAAGCAGTTTAGACAATGAGGAAGAAAGAAGTCACAAACTGGAAACAGACTAATAGAAATTTGACCAACTGAAAAACACAGAGAAGAAAGATTAAAAAAAAAAAAGTATATATAAACAGAGCCTCAGTAACCTGAGGGAGAATTACAAGCAATTGAATAAATATACAATTGGATGCCCAGAAGGAGAGAAGAGACAAAAATAGGTCAAGAAAAAAACTTGGGGAAATAAAGGCTGAACTATTTTCAAGTTTCATGAAAGGCATCAACCTACAGATTTAAGAAGCACAGCAGTCTGTTATTGGGATTAAATAAAAATAAAACCATACCTAGGCACATCAGAGTAAAACTGTTGTAAACCAAAGATAAAAAGAAATATTTTGAAAGCAGTCAGATAAAAGCAATACATTAAATACACACAGAATAGAACTAATTACTCCTGACTTCTAATCAGGAAACAAAAAAACAAAAAAACAAAACATAGGCCAATGGATAAAGTAATGAAACCTTAAAGTACTGAAAAATTAAAACTGTCAATCCTGTAATTTACATTCATTGAACGTATCCTTTGAAACAAGGATAAAAAGAAAACATTTTTCAGAGAAATGAAAGCTAAGGAAGCATACTTGCACTATAAAAAATGATAAAGTTCTTTATGAATGATAATAATATCAGAACAAAACTTGGAAATACAGGAAGGAATAAAGAGCACTATGAATTGTCAAATTCATACATGGATAAATATTAAAGATTGTGATGCTCTTTTGTTATATACTAATGAACAGCTACTCCAATTTCCCTGGTATGTCCTCAAAATACTTAGCCCAAACACTAGCTTCTTAAGCCATTTCAGAGGACATCCTGGTGGTTCTGCCACAGCCATCAGCCCTGGGCTAGTGTCTCCATCACTGATTAACAGCCTCACAAGGGCATCCTGGGGAACACTGCCTAGCATACTGATGTGAATCACTAAGCAGTTCCTCAATACATAGGTACTGAAAGCTTCGGGTAAAGATCGAAGAGTGAAAACATTTTTACTTTACTCATCCCTATAAATAATTACCAAAAACAAACAAAACAGATTAATATATAGGAAATTAAAAATCTAGATCTTCAATAACGTAAATGACAAAGAAAAAAATCCTGCACAACTTCAGGTTACACACTTCCGGTAACACCCCCTCTCGCACTCAATTCACACATCTCAGCAGATTCTGGAAGGGTGTATGCCTCAAGCCTGGCCAGTTACATTCTCCACCTGTTGATGTGTGAACGAGCAGACACAGGCCACACTGGACTAGAGCCTCAGCACCAGGCCTTTTGCTGGAATTAGGTTCTTTTTCTGGAACAGTTGCTGAGCCACTGCTGGTCATTGTTGCCACCATATGGGGGAAGCCAGGCTGAGCATGAAGCCAACACAGGTGAAAGTAACAGAAAACGCTCTTTAGAAAAGAGTATAGATTTGGGACTTCCCTGGTGGTCCAGTGGATAAGACTCTGCGTTTCCAATGTAGGGGGCACAGTTTCGATCCCTGGTCAGGGAACTAAGATCCCACGTGCCAAGTGCCATGGCCAAAAGACATTTTAAAAATTTTTTTAAATTAAAAATTAAAAATAAGAGTATAGACTCATGATATTACTGAGTATCTGGATCCAGACATAATTAGAATCACTGATTCAGTCAACTTTTTTTGTTTGACATATTTTGAGTTATTTTGCTTGAAGCCCAAAGAGTCATTGTTAGGACAGCATCCAGGGAGAAGCTGGATTTCACATTACTTCTTTTTTGCAATACTCACAGCCAGAGCAGAGAGAATGACATCCATGATGCTCCTATTCAATGTTGTCCAAGATGGACATTTTCAAGGGTGTAAGAACACGTGGAACCCAGCTTCCATGGCTCCTTTTGAAGACAAAACAAGTCAAAATTGAACAAAAAGACTACTTGACAACTACATTCAGTCAAGCAAGAAATGAATTGACATAAAGGACTTTGTTGTATACTTAAATGGATTTGCTGCTCTCATAATTCCTTTCTCCAAGACTTCTTTATTTTTAAAACTAAAAATCTGTGGGAAGTATGGATACAGAAGGGAATGTACTAGTCACATTATTCTTTCACTGTCAGCATTTATAGCAGTGCTTGGAGTTGGCACAATAGGACTTAAACGATCGGTCTTCACACGTTCGAGTGTCTTTTAGGTAAATGTGAACCTAATAAAATCCCCAGAGCTTCAGATGAGGAGACGAAGGTCTCCCAAGTAAGTTGGTCCCAGAGGTCACACCGTACTTTGGAGAGGCGAGGGGTCCGAGGCCCATCTGCTCCAGGATGAGTGTGTGACCTTGGCTGCCTCAGTTTTCAGTTGAGGAAATTAGTATTTTCACTTCCAAATTATGTTCTATGCACATGACACTTCCACTTCCACTCCCCAAAGAATTTTCATTTAGTCAGAGAGTGAATGTAACATGTGATTTTATGTTTCTCTGGAATTGTCGCCACATTTTTCCCCGGAAGGGTGATTCATTTCAAAACCTTCAATTAATGAAGAGGAGAAGGGTGTTGCTGTTATCCACATAAATATCACGTCTCAGTACATCATCCCAAAGAGCGGCTGAAAAGAGCTTATCCCTCACAGACCTGAGTGACAGTGCACTGAACACGTAGTCCAAAGTAATCACCCGTGCTCGGTGCACTAAATCTGGGAATATCTTGCTTTCCTTGAAGTGTTGGTATGTCTCCTAGCCCCAACCTCTGCGTTGAACCTTGCTCCTATCTGTCCCAGGTGGAATTTAATTCCTAATGTTTAAACTCCCCCGAAGCAAAATATGCATGTTCTGTGATTTTGGAAAATTTTTCTTCCCTTGTGTTAACTGATTGTTTAAAAACAAATGAACCCCAAATCCACCCAGATCAGGTCAATTTCCTCTCCCTGCCATCTGGTCCAGAAAGACAAAAATAGGGAATTTTCCTGTGCTGACTTTACACTCCAGAGGAAAGAAGGCAAAACAGTGTGGGAAAATGTCTTGGTTGTGCTGAGGCCTTGGAGAAGACCCAATGGCTGAGCGTCCCCTGGGGTGTGGGCTGGAAATGTGATGAATGAGCCGGCCAAGGAGCCCTGCCTCCCTCCCCAGCATATGTTTTTGTACTTTCTTCCTAATATATTGCAGGATTATTGCTAAGGCGTGAACGGTTCTGGAACTCCTCCCCATCCCTTAAGACTCAGCCAGCCCACCCCACGTTTTACTTGAAACATAAACTACTTGGAAAGACAAGGCCCTCGCGGTTGTTATAAGGGTGCAAATCATTAACAACGAAGGTGCACCTGTGCGTCATCTGGAGCTTTCCAAGTGGCAACGAGTTTCATATCTTTTAGGGGGAAAAAAACGGAGAACATCACCATGTTTCATGGATAAGCGACAGATCCAGAACATGCAGGAGCGCGTGCACCCGCGCTTAGAACCGTATCGGGATTTCTGTAAAAAATTGTTTCCTGAAAAAACACATCTGCCCAAAACGTTCCCATCCATTATAATAAATGTGGAAAATGTCATCCTTAGGTTTCTGAGCTCTGAGTAATGATTGCATCAAAATAGTGATTTTAGTACTACTTTGAATTTTCCAAAGTTTTTTGAGCCTTTTTTATGGGTCAGTGAAGATTGTTTGGTTTTTTTTTAAACTCTCAGAGACAAAAAGCTATTTTTGTCCAAAGTTTAATGAACTCAAAAATCTAGGAAACTGGATTTCTGTTTAGATCTAGGAAACTGGATTTCTGTTTAGATCTGCATAAGGTTCCTGTTGGTCCACACAAGAAAGTCTACAGGGGAGGAGAGGAGATCCAAATATTAGGTTTCTGACGCTCTGGTGCAAAATCTACGAAAGCTAAATGTTCAGAATTTCTCTCAAGCAGTGAAGTGTCAGATCAGGCAGGAGGAGGAATTCCCGAAGTTGAGTTTTTTCAAATGCGGTAGGTAAAGGGAAGGGACAGAAAGGCGTGCTCTGGCCATGGGGTGTTGCCTTGTACACAGGTGTGGTGTGTGCAGCCTGGGGCTGGTCTACACCGGCCCTCCTGCTCTGCATCCCCAGACACTTGCACCAGTAACCGAGACAGGAGAGGCCCACAGAACAGGTGAGAGCCAGGGGCCAAAGGCAAGAGAATGTACACAGCAGGAAACCCAGCCAATGGCAAACACGCTCAGATGCCTTAGGAAACTCATCTGCACACAGTCGGGGTGGTTGGCCCCTATTTCATTGTTCGCCTTTTCACAGCCTCCTGTGTCTGCCATTTCAGGAGGCCGCACTTTCCCTTTCTCCTGTCAGCCCCTCCACCTGCCACGCACCCTCTAGGAATCTCGATGGCTTGTTTGATGTCTGGGTCATGTGGGGTCATCACTGCCCAGGGAGCCTCATGGGTTTTACCACATGAGTTTTCCTCGAGGGCAGAAAGGGCATCTGGGACCCATTCCATGTTGCCTTTCCTCCATCAGCCATTGTCCTCTCTTGCTGCTCCTGGACCGGGGAGGAAAAGAAAATGGGAGCTGGAATTTAAAGCTTAAATTGGAGGGAGGGAATTAGAAGAAGTAAAAAGAAAGAGAGGGATTAGAACCCAAATAGTGTCAACTTTGCCTTTGAATCAGATCTAACCACCCCAATCAGTTCTATTAATTCTAATCCCACCAGTAATTAATTTACTTTGAGCAATAGTAGTAGATATAATTTGTTTAAATTTTATGCAGATAATCTAAAAATTTCCAGCTGATGTAGCAAAACATACAGACAGAAACTCATAAAAGTCACCACAGGGGTGAACAGAGCTGTATTCACACGTGAAGCCATGCGCTGTGGAAGACACTGGCAGGTACACACTGAGACATCTGGTCAACCCCTCAGTGCCTCAGTTTCCTCATCAGGGAATCATGGGTACCACAGCTCTCAGCCTCCTTGGTGGTTATGGGGATTAAAGGCCTGTCTATGGGAAGCCCATGGAACACCATTTGATAGGAGAAGTTGGCTTCTCCTATCGCAGGAAGTTGCTGGTTAGCCTTTAGTCCCCAGATACCTCCTGTGCTTCAGGTAGGGCCCTGCACAGAGCCCATCCCCGTGAGCTTCTGCTAAATAAATGAGCTCAGAGCATAACTTTGAGAGCTGATGAGAGCATGCTGTCTTTACAGCTTTGCCAGGTCTCACTTCTGTCCTACAAAGAAGCCACCACAGTGACCAGTACAGGAGGGTTGGGCAGTGGTGAGGGTAGCGTGTCCATATCCCATCTCCTCCGAGGGACTGGCCTCTTCTCAACCACCGGGCAGGCTGGCAAAGGAGGAGCCGCAGCCCAGCGGTGGCAACCACTGAGACTCTGGGATTATTCAAGGACAACTTCCACACAAACGTTCCAATGTGCTGCCCACGTGGAGACAGGGAAGGAAGGCAGATGGTGGGAGGCATGGTTAACTGATGGAGTTCTGGATGAGGTCTGGGTCTAGAGTGGGGGCTTACTTGCTGCTAAACATACGGACAATAGCTCAGAACCTGCATCGGGATAAACGGGAGGGCCCTCATTCCCTTCCAGATGGAGAAGGGCACTTCGGGGCAGATGTGCTGCCTGGCCTACAGGTTACGTGTGGTGTGTGATCCCAGGACAGAAGCACCCTAGCGGGGATGCGTTTACTCCTGGCTTTTAATTCACTGCCCCTCTTTAGCTTCAAGGTGCCAGGGACAGAGGCGACTTTGGGTTTCCGGTGCTTTGTGCTCGTGCGTCCTCCCAGCCTGGAACATTCCAAACCCGTAAGAGGGAAAGGAGTCACCAGAACAACGATTGGCATAATAGTTTTTTAAAACAATCCATCCCCGGAAATGAAATGGGGATTCCAGATCCCTGTGGCAATAAACTAGAGCCCACAACCCCCTTTTAAAAATGTAACGTTCCCCCTCTCCCCCAAAATGTTTATCTTATCTGTTTTGAAGACTTAAAAGGCAAACAACACAGTAATTATCTTCAGGAAAATGGGAAGTATAAGAGCCAGAGAGAATGAGTCATACTTCTGTTTTCTTTTGTTCCTACCATAACTGTTTCCTTTGGAGGCATCTGAATCATGGTTATTAATTTATCTCTATGTGATTTCCAGCTGCTGATCACGTGTTAAACCATCCAAGAAGGGGAACAAGAGAGGGGTCTGGGGACCAGAACTTTCCTCAAAGTGAAAAGCAGGTATTTAAAGTCACGAACCCTGGCACCCACGTCCCCTGGCAACCCCCGCTGCCTCTCCAGGAGGTGCCCGACCCAGCAAGTGATGAAGGGGAATCAGCCAGAGAGTGGAGTTTGCCGTACGTGGGGAAGGAGCCTGGGAAGTTGAACACCTCGGAGTCAGCTCTGAAGCCAGACAGGGTGAAGGAGAGGAAGCCCACGGCTAGATGATTCCAGGTGGGAGCCTGCTGCCTGGTCCACAGACGGCTGCCTGTGCACCTACGGTGTGCTCTGCCCTAGTTCAAAAGTGACGAGAGCACAAACACCACCTGGACTCATAAGGGCCCCTTAGCACCTTGTATCAATAGTTGGGAAGAGTAGGAGTGACCCTGGGTGTGACCTTGGTGTGAAAGGGCCGAGTGTTTCCAGTCTGGGGACAGAGACCTACCCTTTCCTTGGGCTTCCACTTCTCACATTAGCTGCCTGAGAAAATCACTTGAAATCAACATGCGAAGAGCCTGTCTAAATTGGGAATAATGGCACTTACCCCAGCAGGAAGGGAAAGAGCCGGGGAAACATCCACGTGGAACACCCACACGACATCCACATGGAAAGGCAGCCTGAGATCAGCCGCCCCATGCAGGTCGAGGTCCGATGAGGATTTTGGAGACTCAAGGAAGGGAAAGATTGCTTCTAAATTTGGGGGAAGGGGTGTGCAAAGGAACCCCTTGGAGGGGGCAGGTATGAATTTGGGGGTGGGTCTAAGGAGGGGAAGGAGAGCTTGGGGACAGCAGGAGCAAAGGCACAGAGACAGGAAGGACTTCCACATTCACAGGGTAGACCAGAGTGGCTGAGCCCTTGGCTTCAGGAAAGAGACGAGGTGGGGCTGGAACATGTCCGGCAGCCAACTGAGGGCACAGGTAAGGGAATAGTCACCTACAAGGTGACTATCGGGCCACCGAGGAACAGAGCCTTTGGCTTTGTTGCCTTTAGAAGTGAATTTGATGTAAGGCATTCACTTATCAGCAGAGTGCGTGCAGAGTGGGAAATGACCCATCTTGGTTCATAGCAACTGATCCTATAAAGCTTCTGAGTTGAAAATGGTGTCAAGAAGAAAGGAAAGATTGCCATCCCCTCGCCCAGTTCCGCAGTCTCTTTCCTCCCAGTCAGTGTGGGGTTAGCGCCCCTGGGGACCCTGGAAGGCAGGGTCCCTGTCCTAGCGCTCTGTCTACAGTGTGTATCAGGGACAGTTGATGGACGGGGTAGTCTCGGAGGGACTTGAATTTCAGAGTGACTTCAACCCCTTTTGTGCTGGTCCAGCGACACACAAGGTCTCAGGGTGTAGAATCCACTTTGTAGTTCTCTCTCTGTAAACACGACACACAAACAACCTGCCTAGAGGCCCTGATGGGTCACCAGGCGAGCCGGGCCCCTCTGCAGTGGCTGTCAGTGGCCAGCGGGGGCCAGGCTCTGGGCTGTAATAACGTGATCGCAGGCAGGACGGCAGCCGCCATGCGGTGTAGAGGGAATATGGTAATATTCTGAAATGGCAATTCTCCTAAATAAATAGCACATCAACTTACTTAAACCTAATCATAAATGGTACAAATTGGGCCCATGTGCAAACAGAAACCTGAGCTCGACTCCGGAGTTAAAGCAGCCATTGTCTCTTTCCTGACCTGGGCTCGAAAGCCTTGCGTGTCCGATTACATCTGTTAAAACGATTTGAATGCCAGCCCCGTATTTTAATTATAAGTATATAAAAATTTTTAATAAGACGGCATTCTGGGCTTGCTAAGCTTTTAAAATGCTCTTTGGGGGTGCAGCGGGTAGAGGAGAATTCCGTGTGCCCCAGACCCAATGCCAGCATCTAATGATTGAATGTTTTCCTGCAATAAATTGAAAAACTCTGGTTTGTAAAAATGGATCCAAATCGCTTGGCATTAAAAAGGTAATTTGTTACGTGGCTTCCAACGTGTTGGACCTTGGTGAGGAGCTGCCATTGCCAAAGAAAGGGAAAGATACAAGAGGAAGCCTGAGGCTCCTCACTCCGCCCCTGAGGATGGTCTCCACCCGCCGTCCCCCTGCCCTCCCCTCCCTCCCCCTTGCCTCACTTTCTCACGGCTCCGAAAAAGAGGTTCTGCCGCCCAAAACAGGGATGGGGGTGTCTCAGGGCTAAAGCCAGCTCCGAGTCACCTTCTCTGTACCTCTCCAAACCTCAGGCCTGCTTAATTATGATTAATTGCCACATGGATAATCAGATACAGTTTCAAAAGGTTGGAAATGACATTCCAAGGACACCAGGGAAGACGCGAGATCTTTCTTTGTTCGAGGGAAGAAAAGGCAGGTCCCTCCCTCAGCCCCATAACCTTTTCTTATTTTAACAATTCCAAACAGAATTAATACCATCAGTATATTGTTCCCACCCCAGGGAATTGAACTTCAACTGTACAATTTCTGCAGCTGTCAGTGTTTCAGACCTCCTGTCAATAATGCAATGTTGGGGTGCCCTTCTGCTTGAATGAAAGCAGTTTCAAGTTTCTGCTTTACGTCTGTGCTTTCTGGGTGGTGGGACATGATGAGAAAGTACAAAAAAAAAATAATAACCGCAGTTAAAAAGCTTCCACTCTTGACTTAACTGGATCAAATGTAATAGACTTCAGTCTTTTCTCCTGACTTCCTCTGCTTGTTTTAGAAAACACTGTGAAAAGTACAGGCGATTTTGTCCTGCCAGCTCTTCCCTCCATTTAAAATCCCTTTGGCTAAGTCAAGGATCACAGTATGTCATTTCCAGTCTAACAGAAGTGCGGGGCCGCTCAGCTCCTATTACCAGGAGGCAAATCCCTCGGTTCCCGGCGCCAGGGTTGCTGCACTTGGCTCCCATCCCAGTATTGTTCCCTCATTGCATTCCAGAGGCCTCTCTGCGAGTTAATGTTTGCCCTGGGAGGTCCAAATATCCAGCAATCAGCACTGAACTTTTCTTTTTGTTGAGAATTGTAGGTTTCAAATGCAATCACAGGCTTTGCGGAAAAACTTACAGGTGAACACAAAAGCACTAATTTACATTTTATGCACAAACAGTAATATTTGTAGCAGTTTCACCATGTGAGCCATAAAAGAGTTTTAGAAGATGTCTGGCTTTTTAAGACTTTATGGTGGCTGGAATTGGTTTACCAATTTAAGGGCCGTCATTTTATTTTAGTTTTTAAACTCTGAATAGCATAAAAATATTTTATCCTAGAAGGCTAACGCTCCGTACACGCTGCGTCGTTAATACATGTGCTCACGTGGGAAACAGCCTTCAGAAAAGGCTAAACTAATTTGAACCAGTTTCAAGCACATAGCATTTAATTAAATCACATCTTCAGAATGGATTTTAAAGGTTGGGATTTTCAGAGCACGTGAACCATGCTCAGCATCTTGGCCGTGGTCCTGCACAGCTCTGCCAAGATGCCCACGACTAACGGGCCATGATCGGGACCAATGTTTCATGGAGTTTTGCACAGGATTTCATGCCCAATGGAAACACCAGGGGGATGCGAGGTTTTGACCCTCCCGAGCGCTGCATAGACCCTCGGGCACAGCCGAGTGCTTCTCGAGAGCACAGCCAGGCAAAGCCCTGGTTTACTCGGGTCCCAGCAGTGGAGCCACTGGAGGGCCGCCCCTCTTCCCGATCAGGGAATCTGGAGCCAGGTCCATTGCACAGGGCACTGACGCTGCAGACCACCCCTGCCCCCCACCCCAAGGACCCCTCACAATCCAGAAGCTTCAGCACAAGCTTGCTGGGGAAATCGTGGTGGTGAGGGCCCAGCGTTTCCTGGGAGGATGCCCTTGGAGCCACGACGCTCAAGGCTTAGTCTCCCTGGAATGGAGAGGTAAAGGCACAGTGCCGCTCTCTCCCGGCCCAGAGGACAGACTGGCGGAGGGCGGCTGCTCCATGACACCATCCCCCAGGGGTTTCCGGGCCTGATCCCAGCACGCAGAGGACGGGAGTAGAAAGAGCTCTCTTCCCCTCTGCCCACGGCCACCCCCAGCACTTCCTCTCTTCTGAGCCGTTAGTGTTTTCCTGAGCCTCAAATGTAAGCAAAGACAATCCCCTTGTTCTCTCTCACTCATCGGAAACGTAAAAAGGAAAAGAAGCCTTGTTTGGACTGTTCTCCCTCACGTTGATTTCACTCCATTCTTTGGAAAACCACAGCTTTAGGAGAATGACCACCGCATCACTCTCACTTTTCTCCCAGAGCTGTCTGTTCACTTTCTTTTGCATGTTATGTTCCTCTTGCCCAGATAGACGAGAGAGGCACAAACCAGTGTCCCCTGCAAGCTGGCGTCCATCCCTCCAGTGCAGCTCATCCCCCACTGTGTTTCCAAGCTTCCCAGTGGCCCCCGGGAGAGTGAGCAATACCCCCCGTGCTGACGGTCCTCTGTAGCATCCCTGACCTGAGTATTATCCGTGCATACTCACCTCACCTGCTATACTCACCTCTTATGCTTAGGTCCTCACCTCCCACATACTCACCTCCCATATACTCACCTCCTATATTCTCCTTCCATATGCTCACCTCTAATACTCACCTCCCATACTCACTTCCTCACCTGCTATACTCACCTCCTATACTTACCTCCTCACCTCTCATATACTCACCTCCTACCCGCATCTCTAATATTCACCTGCTATATCCACCTCCCATATGCTCACCGCTAATACTCACCTCCCCTATACTCACCTCCCATACTCACCTCCTATACTCACCTCCTCAGACAGTGGACCCCTTCAGAACAGGGCCTATGTCCCAGTCATCTCCCTCTCCCCCACTCCCTACTACATCCTTCCCAGGACTAAACAAGAAATCCGGAACCAGAGGAGAGAAAGCCCTTAATCATCGTTCGGTAAAAGAGTACAAAAGCCCGAGTAGATTTAGGGCATTTACCCTTTTTTGGAAGAAGCATTTTTAACAGCCTTTTTCATTTTATTCTTTGTAGACCCATCCGGACCATCACTGAGAGGGGAATCCTTGCCTGGTTCCTTCATTCTTTAATTCAAAGTCTTTACTGAGCCCTTCTCTCTGCCAAATACCAGAAGGTCAGGGAGAGAAGTGGCCAGAGGAGGTGTTATGAACCTGAGGGCTATAAAACATAGCAAAATGCAAAAGTGGGGAGAGAATGAGTCGTGGTGAATCGCCGGGATCCCCACTGTGATCTGAAAGCATAATTAACTTGCCGGTGAGCCTCCAAGGGGGCCAAAGGAGCCCAACCCATCTAGAATTGTCTGCAGTGTCGTACAAGATTGCACCGTGCTGCTAAAGGGGGGGCCCAGGCCCAGAAACGTGTCAAGAGCAAGAAGACAGGAGCGAACGAACAGTCAAAGGATGGCCTCAGCCCTTTCTCACCCTCTGTTACCCAAACCTAAACCAAACTGGTTCTGCTGTGTCCCAGAACATCAGGAAGGACTGAGAAACTCACAGGCCAGGATTTCCAAAGCCACAAAAGACCAATGTGATGTACCTAGTGGATTACAAAGGGCTTGAACCAATATACAGGTTGAGCTAATTATTTATTTGAAATGTACTCGGGCTGATTATGCTAAACTATGATCAGATGCATGTTTTATTATGCCGTATTAAGACAATTTTAAAATAGAGCGTATTTAATGATTGTAGAGTCAGGGGTCATGAACTCAAATGTCCATGGGGCAGACGGGTAAGGTTAAGGCAAAGTTAGCGAAGCCAGCCAGGGCTCGAGGTTGGAGAGGAGGGGTGGCAGGGCCACACGGAACAGAGGCCAATGCCCCAAGCAAGGCTGTTCCCAGGTGGGGATGTGGGCCCCGAGTTCCCAGGGCTTAGCTCTGTTCTGGTTGATCTCATGTGTCAACTTGACTGGATCACGGGGTGCCCAGATATTAGGCTCCACATTTCTGGGTGTGTGTGCGGGTGTTTCTGGATGAGACGGACATTTGAATCTGTAGACTGAGTAAAGCAGACTGTCCTCCCAGTGTGGGGGGGCCTCAGCAATCCGTTGAGGCCCTGACTAGAACAGAAGGGAAGAAGAGAGATTTGGATAGATAGATAGAGATTATAGATACATCTCATATTGATTCTATTTCTCTGGAAAATCCTTACTAATACAAACTCCTTTAAGAGATACCAGAAACCTGCATTTTTTAATGCAAAGCTCCTAACTTTAAATGTCAGTTTAAACATTTTAGAACATTGTGGGATGAACAGAAATCATTGGCTGATTAGATTAAATACTTGGCTGCCATATTGCAGTCTCTCTTCTAAAGTGTTTGTCAATAATGTTTTAATCAGAATTCTAATGATTTCTTAATTTCAGTCAAGACAATTAACGGTTTAAGGACTTTCTTTTATTTATAATATTTCAAAATTCTCAAATATCGTATTTTAGGTATTTGAAGTAGAAACCCTCCAGCATATGAAGCTATATAATAAAAATGAGCAACCTTCCCCAATATTTGCTAATCATCCAAATATCACTGCAAGTGTTATTTCACTTAATTCCTATAATCACTCTAAGAGATGGGAACCATGATTCTCTTCATTTTACAGATAACGAAATAAATAAGGGAAGTAATTTGCTGAAACTCACAAGATCACTGCTACTTTCTTGGAGTCCAAAGCTACAATCATGACACTATTCTGCATCCGTAAATAAAGATTAAAGCAACTTTTATTATTTTTCTGGGTGGGGGAACCTTTCTCTTAGCAATTTACAAGTAGTGAACATGAACACAAATATAAGCTTTGATTTCATTTCTTAAATAATTAGAATCCTGTTTCTTCCCTCATAAACAATTTGCATTGCTCATCTTATAGTTGTTGATATTGGGGGGGTCATTTGAAAGTCACAGCTCCTTAGTTACATACCAGTTCAAGTATAACATAGCAGAAAATCACAGCTATCTAAGTGAAATACTTCTTAATTTGTGTCCTAGCTCTGACATTTGTAAGTAGCGTGTATTGGGAAACTGACTTAAGCCAGCCTCTGTTTTCGCCCCTGTTAAATGGGAATATTCCCACCCCAATTTCTGAGTTACTGTCAGGACTAGAATAATGTACATTAACCGCCTCCCAGTGGCTGGCACCTAGTACAGAGTTTCCATTTGTTTCATTATTGGATTATAATTAGATCTACCTAGAGGTAGAATGAGAATAAAATTAGGTAAATTAATTTAATAATACATACGTAGAAAGGTTTGACCCACCGTTTTTCACTTGTAGGAAAGAAGAAGGATTTCTGAACTTACTATTCTCCCAATGGCCTAAACTTGCCCGGAGCCCCAGAATCTTTGTGAATAAGGTATAGGGGATAGCAGCCTGGAGCCAGGACACCTTCGACCCGTCGCCTTGTGTCCTTGAACAAGTCACTTCTTGTCTTTTATGTAAGTCGGGCCCTGAGATGCCCCTCAGGAGGAAGGAAGGGCTCCAGCCCTGAGATCCCCTCCAGGGCTTGACAAAGCTCAAATGAGACATTCAGTGAAAGGCCATTGGATTCTGGAAAGTGCTACAGAGATGCAGGGATGCTGCTATTGCTGAGATGAAACTCTGTTGACTTTTGCATGGTGCCCTGAAACGCTGTTTCCTGAAATCATGCCCGTTGACATGAGCACCACGACTTTGGTTTTGCCCGCTTTAGACGCAATATGTGTACTCATGGGCAGTGGGGGAGGAGGGAGGCATCCTTGGATTACAAGTCCAGCACCTTGTTAGGTTTCATGTGCCTGCATTCATCACGGATGTGCAGTGAGGCTGGGAGTCAGCCTTAGCGTGGGACACAGCACCTAAGGCTGTGCTGCGGAGCCCAGCTCTTCAGTGTGCTTCCGTTCTGGTCTCATGCCTCGCCCTGTGTGGTACAGAATCCGCCCAGGCTGCGTGTTTTACACCTTTCAAAATCGAGTGTGTGGTGGTACAAGCTGCAGTGATGTGTCTACAAGCCAAGGAATGCCGAGGATTGCCAGAAGCCACCAGAAGCTGGAAGGGAAGCAAGAGACAGATTCTCCCTCAGAAGGAACCACCGTGCTGACCCCTTGATGTTGGACATCTGACCTCCAGCCGGGAGAGGATCGGTTCCTGCCGAGGACACCACTGGGCTTGTGGTACATTGTTAGAACAGCCTCAGCGTGCTGTGCACACTTTTCTCAGTGTTTCTGGTGCCCAGGTTCACAGTCGCCCCTGCCACGTGGCCTCTCATTTCCTGAAATCCTTCCTGAGGGTCATTAAAGAAGAAATTATTCAAACACTTGTTAAACCTGCAAAGAGTTTATTCAAGACTATTGCAATAATGGTTGACTCTTTCAACAGAGGAGAGAGATCGGGCTCAACTACAAAAACGGCAGAGACAGTGGGAGTTTATAACCAAGGAGCAGAGCGAGGGGGTCAGTGGATGGAAAGATACCAGGAGACGGCCCCAGCGGTGCAGGAAGACTCACTCATGCTGGCCCAAGACTTCTGCATCAAAGGGAGAGACTTGACCAAATTCCGAGGGTGGGGATTCTCGCTAAATTGACTTAGCAGGATTCTTGCTAAGACTAGGCTCTGCAGGCCAAGGGTGGTTGGGGTCCAAGGTCACGGCCTGGTTGAGAGCAGGGCTCAGAGAAGCCTGCCTAAGTTTTGGTCAAGGAGAGGGTCTTTGTCAGGGGTATGACGTGCCCTGCTCCTGGCCTCTTCTGGGCCCCATCACCTCTAAGCTTGAAGCTGCAGGTGTGGACTCCACTCCCCCATTAGCCAGTAGAATCTGGGCCCTGAGAGGGGCACTCAGCCCACCGTGTGGTATTTCCAGCCAGTGCCCAGTGCCCTGCGAGAATCCCCAGGTCCCGTGGCTCACTCCCCTGCTGATGCTGTGACGTCTGACCTCCTGGGCAGAGGGCGCCCGGCAGCATCTCCTCAGGACCATCTGTCTCCACTCTCCTGTCCTCCATCCTTATTTCCCGGACACAGCGAAGCTAGTGTCCAGTGGTCCTTACCTCACGCCCTGTTCTCATAGCCTCCCAGGTGCTGCAGCAACACTGTCTGGTTTCCAGAGTTCAAAATGCTTCCAGACATCCTCTGTGGCTCCAAGATTCAGAGTCAAGTAAGTGCCCCATTGTTGATCTGTGGGTGATGATGCGCCTGTCCCCGTCTCCCCCTTCTCTCTGCCTGCAATGCCATCCAAGTCGGCTCCCAGCTAGAGCGGCCAAGCTGCCGTCAGGGCACAGAGCGGTTTTCATCCCGTCACTGTAAGCGATCTGGTTGCTCCACTGCACCGAGTGCCCGGGCACAGGCCCGCACGTGAATCCTCACCAGGTCACTTTAGCTGCCATTTCAATGGCCTGAGCTCCCACGTCCTCATCCATTCGATGAAGAGGCGGTGTGGGCGGGAGTGTGGACGTGCTTGGTCAGGGCATCATGCAAAGAGCGGTGCCGCGGGCATCCACTCGTTTCCCAAGCATTTCTGGGCACATCACACGTGCACAGCATCCGAAGAGGAAGACCTGACATCATCGTCCCTGGGGAGTGGGGGCAGCAGAGTCCCTCCACAGAGTTCAGCAACCCAAGGTGAAGGTGTTCCTAGCAGGGTGACCAGGAAAAAGGTGCTGTGAGCACCGGGCTCCTTGACGTGTCAGGAAAGGAGGGAGAATGCACGTGGTGGGCAGAGTCGAGGTCAAGAGACCATTCTGCTCATGCACCAGGGATTCCAGCCCATTTCAGGGATGGTGGAGGATTTAACACCCAGAGGGACCCAGCTGTTTGCCATCAAAACTCCCAGAGAGACGAATGCCCCCCTCTGCTTGGTCAGAGTGGCCTCTAGGGCTTTGACTCTGAAGGCGGAATGTCAGCAAGAAGGTCTGAAGCAGGGAATGAAGAGAAGGTTGTGGAAGGAACAGAAACAGGGTCTGCTCTGGGAGGTGCGGGGAAAACTGGGTACAGACGTGCCCTTTGCTGTGGTTTGGCTTCTTCTCAGCATGTGCACGTATTTATTTTTCAATTAAAATTTAAGAGATTGATCAGTAGTATTTAGGACTGGTCATGGAATAACAAAATTGGAGAGAGAGAAACCATTTAGGAGATTGACTCAAAAATTCACGGAGAAGGTAACCAAGTCCAGAGTGGGAGGCTGGAATGAGAAAGCTCAGGAACTATCGGAGTTCGCTCCCATCTCTGCCCCACAGCCAAGGACAACTAGAACATTCCAAGGGATTCCCCTTGACGCAAGAGGCAGAAAGTTTGACTGCAGTTGAATGAGCTCAAGGTTTGAGTTCAGAACCAGCAAGTGTAAGGGGACCGGAGTGCAGGTGAGGAGCCCAGGTGTGCAAGAGCTGGGGTTAGGGGGCTTCCTTGGTGGCGCAGTGGTTGAGAGTCCGCCTGCCGATGCATGGGACGTGGGTTTGTGCCCCGGTCCGGGAAGATCCCACATGCCGCGGAGCGGCTGGGCCCGTGAGCCATGGCCGCTGAGCCTGCGCGTCCGGAGCCTGTGCTTCGCAGCGGGAGAGCCCGCAACAGTGAGAGGCCCGCGTACCGCCAAAAAAAAAAAAAAAAAAAAAGAGCTGGGGGTAGGGAAGGTGAGGGAAGAGGAAGGCCAGAAACCGGGTCATAGGAGCCCACAATTACCCTCCAGTTCAGCCTCTCAACCAATTTTAGAATTTCTTTTCTGCTTTCTTCAGGGCATAAGCCATAATCCAGGGCCTCCTGGAGCTCTTCAATGGTGGGATGAATCCACTTTCTAAGCATCCCCTCATTATACTGCTGGTTCATTAAGATGTTGAGCATCCCCTCCTTTTCCCAGGCCAAGATCTACCCCCTCCTAGTGTCTGTCCATTATTTCTAGTTCTGCCATTGGGGCACCAAAGAACATGTCTCTCTTTCCCTCACGAGCACTGTAGTTGTCTCACCCTCTTGCTAACCTCTGCTACACACTTGCTGGTCAAGTCATACGGCAATTAACGTGTCCCCAGATCTGAACCTCTCCACGGGCAATGACCTGCAGGAGAACGTGGCACTAGGTGTGGTTAAGGGGAGAAGGAGGGAGGGGGAAGATGGAGGCAAGGAAGAGAATATTTTCAACCACAGCACCCGGGATGGAAGCCAGAAACAAAGATCAGTGGTCGCTTGAAGGGGCTTTCTGGCTGTCAGGGTCTGAACCGTGCTCCCCGAAATTCATACATTGAGGTCCTAACCCGCAGTACCTCACAGCGTGACTGCATCTGGAGATAGAGTCTTTTGAAGATTTTTTATTTTGGGGACCATTTTTAAAGTCTTTATTGAATTTGTTACAATATAGCTTCTGTATTATGTTTTGGTTTTTTGGCTGTGAGCCATGTGGGATCTTAGCTCCCTGACCAGGGATGGAACACACACCCCCTGCACTGGAAGGTGAAGTCTTAACCACTGGACCACCAGGGAAGCCCCTGGAGATAGAATCTTTAAAGAGGTGATTAAGTTAAAGTGAGGTCATTAGGGTGGACTCTAATCCAATATGACCAGTGTTTTTACCAGAAGAGGAGGTTGGGATACTGACACACACACAGAGGAAAGACACGACAACACAGGGAGAAGACGGCCATCTGCAAGCCAAGGAGAGAGGCCTCGGAAGAAACCAATCCTGCTGACATCCTGACCTGGAACTTCAGCCCCTAGACTTGCGAGAAAATAAACGTCTGTTGTTTCATCCATCCAGTCTGTGGGACTTGTCATGACAGCCCTCGCAAACGAATCCATGGGTTAAGGGGGCTCTAGCCAGGAGAGGAGGAGGTCATACCACTGGGCCCTCCTTGATCTGGGGATGTTTCAGCCCCGAGAGGACCCAACCAGGAAACTTCTGAAGCGCCCCTGATTCTCTCCAACATTTCTGAAGCAGAGTCATCGGTTGACATGTAAATTGTGAAGAAGTTTCAGGCTACATGGCTCTCCAAGGCCACAGGAATGGCCTGATGAGAGGGGTACCAGCAATGCCCTGCCGGCCAGAGCTGAGGGTTGGAGAGCGAGGGTGCACGCAGGCTGCAGGAGCAGGTCGCCCTCACCCTGAGCTGTCCACCGCTGTTGCACCAGTACTTTCCCATGGCTCACACCTCTGGCCACTCGGACAATCCCTTAGGAGCAGCTGACAGAGGAGCAGGGGAAAGTGTAAGCTTTGTTTCCTGATTGCTCACCATGGTTACTGGGTGCAAGCTGAAATGGGCAAGGATGTCTGCTCTGCAGCCTGGCCCAACAGGGGCCTTGAAAGACCCTCATGGTAACAGAAAATCCTCCAGGAGCAGAAGTGCAGTACACCTGGTCATCTCTTTGTGCTGGAGGAGAACTGGCATGGCCAGAAAGAGTGGACGAACCCAGTCAAGGAGGAGTGGGGCACAGACACTGGGCGTAAGGGTGTAAGCACAGCATGAAAGCCTTCGTGTCATGAGGCAATACTGTCCCGAGAGCATCTACTCCTGCAGAGGCACTAGACTCCAAAGCACACCAGTGACCTGCCCGTGGACATCAGCCGCCCCAGCGCTGGCATGATGGGCCCTGAATAGAGTGGCCGCAGGATGGGGACTACGCGAGCCCAAGAGCATAGGTTCTTCTTACCAAGGGTGAACTAGCTACTACAGCCTCCAACGTCCAACCTGCCGGCACCAGAGATGACATGCAGCCCTGACAAGGCACTCTTCCTCAGCAAGACCAGCAGACTACTTGGTGGCCAGTTGACCTCTCTGGGTCCCTTCCAAGACAAAGGGCAGATGTACTTATTCTTACAGGAAGGGGCACGTGCTCTAGGCATGGGTTTGCTTTTTCGCCCACAGGGCCTCAGGCAGCACCACTGCCCAGGTGTTCGAGAGGGTTTGACCCACTGGCATTGATCCCCCGAATATCACAAGGGACTGACTCCACAGCAAAGGAATTGTGGGAGGGATCTATAATATCAGACAGAGAATACCCAGAAGCTGCCAACCTGGTGGGGCCCTGGTGCGAGGAAATGATGACCAGGAGGTGATGTCCTAGGAGGATGGGCTGTCAGGAACCCATGGAAGCAAGGACCTTTTCGAGGGGCTGTGTCCCCAGTGGGAAGAATTCATGAGTCAGTAACCACGGAGGTGAGAGGGGCTCAGCTTGCCATCACTCCCACGACCCGCCAGGAGACTTTGTGTGTCCAGTCCCCATACCTCTGTGCTCTGCAGGGTTATTAGGGTCTTGGTCTCCAGAGGAGGCACCTTCCCAGAGAGACCCAGCAGAGTCCCGTTGAACTCTAAGTTGTGGCCGCCACTTGGCCCTTCGGGGTTCCTTGTGCCTAGAGGCCAGCAGGTGGGGAGAGGGTCATCGTCCTGGCAAGAGAAATGAGCCTGGTCATATAGAAAAGGTCGGTCTGCTGTGACGCAGCAGTGGGGGAGGAGGAGTGTGGCCCCCAGCGACCCCCTTGGGCACCTCTGGTGCTTCCTTGCCCAGTTGTCAGGGTAAATAGATGAGTGTCCAGCTCTGCCTGAGAAGCATTTGAGGAAGGGTGGCCTGGGTCATACCACCAGGCCAGCTTCATGGCCAGCAGATAGATGTGCTAGCTGAGGACGGGGGCCACTAGAAGGGGTAGGAGAGGTACTGAGGGTGAGAGCCTTTTGTGGTCCTGGGATGGCCGCAGTGTGGAAGCAGCCGGGCCTCAGCAGGGCGGTAAGGCCTGGCCTGTCAGTCCAGCACGAGACCACTATCTTGGACCTGAGACAGATTGAGACCTGGCACCTGGGACCCTTTGCTGCAATGCTTGCACCTGGACAAAGGTCTCCTCAAGCAACCAAATACAGAGAAGCTATAAGGGACTAAAAATAACCGCGTGCATGCACAGTTGGGGCAAGTTATGGACAACAAGATACAAAAAGACCCCAAAACCCAACTGCCGCTTCTGAGTAGCCGAGAGCAAACACGGCATCGGTATCGGGAGAAAAGCAGGGAACTGCGCATGCCCGCTGCACTCAACACCACCAAAGGCGGGGGCAGACCATCTACGCCACTGCTCCGGCCCGACCCCTGGACACACCCCTGCCCTCGCCGCCCGCCTCGGAGAGCCAGCAAGGGAAACTATTACTTGTTCTCACTCCCCCTGGCTGCAGCAGGGGCCCCAACTGAGCCTTGCCTGAACTTCTTGTCTGGCCTCGTATCAATTTCTGTTGATTAAGGAAGGCCGAGAACCCTGATGGGTAACAGAGTCAACGTTCAGAGCCGCCGTGGGTGGCTGCAGTCCGGTCCAGCCCCTGCTGCAATTCACTTAGCCCCCTCCCCGGTCCTGCTTCCTCTCCATCCTTCTAGAGGGGTCGATCACTAACAAATGGTCACCCCACCGCTCTCCATCTCAGCATGGACTCCCAGGGAACCCAGCCTCCATGCAGAACAAGCAGAAACCGGCCTCGGAGAGGGCTGCATTGCACTGTGTTCCCGCTACATCCATAGTGAGCTGGAATATCATTAAGGAAACAAAGACCCAAAGACAAGGAAGAGACATTGGGCGCTTGACGTTGTATATTTACTTACTGTAGAGCCAGGCAACCCCATAGGGGAGGGCTTTCTTCTGTCGTGACGCTTCCGCACACACCTGCCTGCGGAGACCTGCTAGTCTGAGGGCGGAGTCCTGGGACCTGTGCACGGGATCCACGCGGAGTGAGATGGTGACCTGTCAGGGGGTCACGCGTCTGGGGGCATCGACCCATTCAGAGCTGCCTTTCTTTTAGCATGCTCTCTCCGAGGGAAAAAAACAAAACCCCAAAACTTTTCACCTTGAGGTTTCAGTTTGCGTGGTTTGCATTTGCACATTCAAAGGAGGCGCTGGGTTTCTTCAGCCTCTTGCCTGCACTCCCCTTTCTGAGAGGTCCTGTGTGTTTTCGGTCTCCTCTCATTTTCAGAGCCCCCCCCCACACACACACGTGTGCACACACACGATTTCCTGTGACTCCAACAAACAAGAAAGAAAACAAAAACCTGGCAGATGCTGACTTTTCCGCTTAACTGCACATATTTTATAGTATTTCTCTCTGCTTTTCTCCCAAGACGCCCACCTGACCTCACTCGCTCTCCAAATTCTCTCCATTGTGGCCAAATGTCACAGATCATGTGAGGCCGTTTCAGCCCATGAAAATATGCTGCAAATGAGTGCATCTGCCCTTTGATCTTAACCCTTGTCTTTCCTTCCACAGCAATTTCTTTTCCTGCATGAAAATCCCCTTCATTAGCGAGGTCTTTCTGACACAGCAGAGAGAACGGCAGCACCTCCTCACTCTGAAGCAGAAGGAAAACAATCAGAGTTATTGGTTTGTATTTGCATACAAAAGTCTTGGCATTTCAACTAGTATTTCAAGAGCTGGGGGAAGAAAACACCCGGCTGTGCCTCCCACAAATAGTCAAAAGACAAAGAACAGGCAGAAGTGATCAGAGCCCTGAATGCCTACCCTAGAACTAAAAAAAAAAAAAAAAAATTTAAAGAGAAACAAAAGAAAAGATAGTACCATCACAACATTTAAACACTTATTTTAATATCAATGTGAAGGAAAGACCATTCTTTGGGTATCACAAGCACACACTGAGCTGACTTCATTTTTGCATCAAAGTCTATGTTTTGTTAAGAGGTTTTCAACAGTTTCTGCAAATACCAGCAATTGGGGGGCCATATCTGGTGCCAGGCGCAGCCGGATTCCAAGTTCAAACATGACAAAAATAGTGTTTTGTTCCTAAGATATTTCTACCAGACATCTAAATAGATGTCCCAATTTTAACCATTTGGGAGAACTCTTGTGTGATGGTAAACTCCAAAACTATGGAGTTCTCTGTCTCTAATGGTGCAGAGATGTGGCTGGAGGGGAAGCATTCATAATCGGGCTTCTATGAAACTCGTGAATTTTCCGGGTTTCTCCAGCACCTGTAAATTTGCTTAGTTTCAATTTGCTGTTGTAAGTCTGCGTTCAGTGTTCCTAAATGGGAAAACCACTGTGAACATGAAAAATTTCCTTCAGAATGTCTCTTCTCTGCTACTTAGGACCGGGACCAACTGCTGCTTTTAATCTTATACCCACTGGGATTGTGTGGAACTCTCTGTAAAATTGCAATGTACACAACTCCTGAAATTTTTTAAGTACGTGAAAAACGAATTAAGAATAACTTAAAAGCTCTGGATTTCTCTCCCTCTCCCCCATTTCAAAGACACCTATTGGAACTTCAGGGCAGAGCAACATTGGGGGCATCAGAGGAGATGGTCCGAGGATGAGATGGCCCCTCCCAGACATCCGTCTCAGCTGCAGGCTGCATATCCCTTATTATTACTTCTTCGATCTGCAGGACCTTTTTGTTCTCATTCTCTAGCTCTGCTAAGATGTGCAAGACGATGCTGTAACATGGAAAGCATGTGTGTACCGCAGCCCACGTGTGAAGCTTATTGTTACGTGTTTTGTCTTGGTTCTCTCTGTGCAGCCTAAGTATAAATTCTTCAGTGACATTGAAAGAGTCTGAAACGTTAAGTTCGTAGGACTGCGTGGAATGTGTACATACAATAGCACATAATGTTTTACTGTTTGTCTTTTACGGTTGCAGAATATTTTGTTGTTTGGGATTCGACACAGCTGTAGTGATACGTTATTTCCCCATCTCCTTAGCAACAGATGCTAACGTTCTTCTGCTAACCTCTGCCATTATGTTGATGGAGCCACTCTCTGTGGCTCTCCTCCTGACTAGTGACTTTTGGAGCCGTCCTAGGAAGGAATCAAATTGGTTCTTCTTAATTTTTTTTTATTGTGGTAAAATATACATCACATAAAAGTTAGCACTGTAACCATTTTAAGTGTATAATTCCGTAGCATTCAGGACATTCACATTGTTGGGTGTCTTATGGTTTTTAATATTGTCTACATATTAATTTATTGAGCCCAGCCCTGGGCCAATAAAGGAGTCACGACCTTTGTCTTCTTATAATTTGGTGCAGTTGACGTCCAGCTGCTTTGATCTTGATAAGAAGAAAAGAAGAGGGCAGGTGGGCAAGGGCATGATTTTTGATAAGATGGTCAGGGAGGACCCCTATGGGAAGGAGCCCTAGGCCTGAGATGTGAATGATGAAGAGGGCCAGCCCTCACAAGGTCTAGAGAGAAATTCCATGAGCGTGAAAAAGACCAACGGAACGCTTAAAGTTAAGGAAAAAGGACACACAGTAGAGGAAGTTGGAGGGTGGGCAGGAGGCCAATCATGGCGGCCATTGTTGGAGGCCACGGTGGACGTGCCTGGGTGTCACTGGAATACAGAGTGTTCAAAATCATGGGACAGATGAGACTTCCCAGGGAAAGAATCAGCATCTATTTTTAATGGGCACAGAATAATCAACTTGTTTTGGCCTGTGACCCTGGATAAGTCCCTACTCTGGTTTCCATCTGAGGATCAAGGAGGTTGTCTTTGGATGGTGCCAAGGCTCCTTTCCAGCTGTAATGTTCAAAGACTCTTTTTTAATCTCCTTCCAAGGGTCTCATCCTTCACACACACAGATGCTTGTAGCCGTCCACTGAGCGATGGCTCCTGGCTGGAAGGCAGTCATCTAGAAAGCCGCTATCACTCTTGAAATTTACCAAGGACAGAATTCACCACAGGTAAGAGGAAAAAGTCAGTTTCTTGGTAGGAAAACAATGTTCCTGTCTTATTCTTGAGGAATATCGTGGTTGTTGTTGATGGTGGTGGTAAGGATTGGGGGTTGAGGAAAAAGGGGAAATTGAACAAGGATGGGTCACAAAGTACTACTTCTCCAAGTGTTCTCAGTAGCTAAGGTCTAAGTCATCACTGTCTCCCTCTGAAACTTCCCTCTGTCTCTTACACCCACCACTCTTCTCCAATCTTTCTCAGCTCCCAGGGGACCATTAACAGTGAACCAGTAAGATAAGCAGGGAGCTAGTTGGAAGCAAATCAATCTCAGAGTTTATTAAAAAAAAAACAAAAAAAAAAAAACCCAGCCATTGCCGAATATTTATTAACCCCTCAGGGAAAATACTTCCAACAACCATATAAATTCCCTTGGCCTTTGGCTCTGAGCAAACATACCAGAGATTCAAAAATGAACCTGGTTTTAAGCTAGCCAGACTTTCTTGTGTCCAATACATGGCCATCACACTGATAAGGGTTTCGGGGTCTACAGTTTAGAAAACTGAAAAGATAAAACTTCCCTCAAAACCTAAGTGTTTTTTTAAAAGAATATTTCCTTTGGTGTTTCCTGGTGGCTCTTGAACTGACAAGATGGTCCCTGTGCTGGAGTCACGTAGATGTGGCTGCAGGTCTTAACTTGGCCTCTTCCAGCAGTGTGGCCTTGAGCAGTTCCTAGGCCCCTCAGAGCCTGGTTGCTCATATATAAAAAGGGGACAGTATCTCAGGGCTCCTGTGACTGTGATTGCTCCCATCCCTCTCAGAATTAGTGTTAATATTATTATTTTTACTAGTAGAAGCTGGATTCCTCAGAATCCCCTAGTCCACCGAATGTATCTATTTATTCAGCATACGCCATCGCTGGTTTTTCAGAAGTTTCTTTGCATTACTATTGTTCCGAGAACAATGTTTGGTAGTGGGGACGGGCTGATTTCGAGCACGAAAATTTGAGCTCGAAACCACCTGGCATCAGGGCACCACATTCCTTCAGTGGCTTCTTATGTTGGAAAAGGAGTTGTGAAATCCCACGAAGTTTGAAGTGGGCTAACATCACTTTCCCTACAAAGGGAGTAGGATATTAACAAGCATGGAAGAAATGGTCCACAGACAGGTCTGTGGGAAGACAAGGCGGTTGGCATGGCCTCATGGGGTCTACAGCAAATGCTGGGGCACAGCTAGGACTGAGTATCCAGCCCTGAGAGCCACCAGCCCATGGAGTTGAGAAAACCACAGGGACAGGGAACCAAGCAAGGGCATAGAGTCAAGGTCTCCTCCCTACTGCTCGACAAACAACTCAAAGCCCCCCACCCCCCATAAAGGTTGCCCAGTTCTGCCCTTTTCAGCCCCATGCGGGGCCCTGGCTTCAGTTCTACGTAGGGCACCCCCATCCCCACTGTGGGTAAAGTCCTGTGGGGAGCTCACCCACCAACAGGGCAAGCGCCAGTGCCCACATGTGCAGACACAGCTTCCACTGCCAGTTCAGGGTAAGCACCGTGATGCTGTGACCTAGAGAAGGTGCCCAGGAGGTCTTCAGGAGCGATTGCTCGAGGAATGCCAAGAACACCTCTTAAAAGAAGGGAGATTGGAACCGGCCTTGCAGGCTCCCACTGGCAGATATGAGAGAAGACCCCAGGAGAGGGAGGAAGGGGGACCTCTGGGGAATAACAGCCTGAGCTGGCCAGGACCCCTCTCCTCGGCCCTAGCTGTGCTGCCTTGGGGTATTGGAATCCACAAGCATCCAGAGATCTCTTCCAGGTTTTAGGGGTGGAGTGGAGCATAAGACAGCCGAGACCCTCCCTGGAAGAATGGGTGGGTCGGGAAGGCCTGGAGACAAACACCAGCTAAGACACAGATCAACAAATTGCCTTTGGGTATTGAGATGGCCAAAAGCCAAGGAATGAGCCACGTCCATCACTGAGAGTGTCAGGGGAGCCTCTGTGGATCTGAATGTCCAGGGGACACCTGAGTGCTCTGTGGGACCAGTGAAGGGCAGGGAGCAGCTTGGCTTGTCCGAGGAACAGGAAGGAGGCGCTAAGATGGCTCTGTGCGGGGACAAGATGGGATGAGGGCACAGGGCCCTGTGGGTGTTTGCCTTGGCTCTGGGAGTGACGGAGCCTTTTAGGCATCACATGACCTGATACGCATCTGAAAGAAAGTGTCTCCTTGACTGCCCCGTGGACGGTGGACGCTGGGAGGACAGAAGCTGGGGTCCAGTTCGGAAGCCGTCGCAGCTGATCCTGAGAGAGTCTGGGGACCGGCAGCTTCAAGGAGACAAAGCCTGAGGCAGGACGGTGAGGAGGACCGAGGGCCACACCTCTGCTTCACGGGCCCTGAAGTGTGTGATGTGTGAAGTCACCGTGGTTGCTTCAGTAGCACGCTGTAGAGGGCTCCTCCAATGGGCTGAGGGGCTTGCTTGGAGCCCACGTGTGGGATCTGAATCTAGGACAGTGCTTTGCCAGGTTCAGGAAGTTCTCGGGGAGGGCTGTGAACTCTATTGGGCCACTAAGGATGGTCCCGCATCCTTGGGGAAGAATCCACGCAACTGGGCTCTGCTGAGGGCATGAACTCATCCCGGTTCTTATTTACCCTAGAGGAGTAATAGCGTGATTCTCTGTAGAATCAGTGAGTGTTAACCTGTTCTAGAATAATCTATTTTGAATGTTGCTATCACGCTATTCTAAACAGAGATGGGATGATATTCCGAGGGACACTATTTACGCACCTTTAAATTGCCCCTTGATATTTCTAAGGATGGTTTCTAGTCGAATCTTCAAGCAAATCACTGAGCTAAAAAATAATAATCAATTGAAGATGCCCTTTGATATTAGTACTAAACGTTTTCCTGTCGCAGTTTAATTAAAATCATGTACCAGTAGTGTGTCTTAACCTAATCACTATTTTCCAGATCTACACTGAGAAAATTAACCTTCACAGCTTTTTTTTTTCCTCAGTCTTTTTTCAGTTTACTTAACAGGAAAAAAAAATCACAATTTACTATAAATTAAAAAAAAACCAAAAACCTAGCTTAGACATTTCTCTGCTTTACACTGAGAAAACCTTTTCAAAAGTACAAGATTTTGCAGGAAAATTTAGACAAATTTAAAGTATCATGCACAGAAACCTTGATTATGTCAACTGAACAGAAACGCCTTAACACCTTCAATAATTAATCGTAACATGAAATTTGGTTACATATGTAAATTTTTAGCAACAGCTAAAAGCACAGACGACGTAGATTTAAAATACGTCAGTTACTTATAAGGCATTTACTTCCTACAGGGTGTAAAATACTTTTAGATTTTTGGGGGTTGGTTTTTGGTTTGGTTTTGTTTTGTTTTGGATTAAGGGACAGGAGTTCTTTGTTTCCAAATAGGGGAGACTTCAGAGAAGTTTATTTTGCCAGTATTGCTCTGTAAGATCTCAAACATAAAGAATATAAAAGGAGAGATTACGTTAAAACCTTTCCCCACATCAAAAACCTAGAATGATGCTGAAATGTCATCCAAAAAAAAAAAAAAAAAAATTCGTGTACCAGGCACAGCCTGCCACTCTAAAAGATTTATAAGACCTCGAGATAAATTATAAGGGATTTGTGGACGTTGCGTACATTGATTAAGACATCAAGCACTATGTACCAACCAATAATGAATTACTTCATGCCGGCAGATAAAACTTTGTGATATTTAAAATTACAGACTTGAAAGTAAGTAAAATTATCCCTAATTACGCAGAAGGGAGTAGCACCTTAGCAGTAAACAGGATAAGCACCTCAAAAAGCACTAATCATTTTAATTAACATTTTGGAGTTTCCTTCCACCTCTTTTCAAGGTCACCTCCTCATTCCTGGAGGGGCAGCGCTACAGCTGCTGGCGTACCAACTTCCATCTCACTCCTGAATGCAAGGATTAAGCAACAAGAATGTTTTATAGGACTGAGTTTTAAAAACAAGTTTATTGTGGACCAAAGTAAATATGGAACCGTGGCAGCCCGTTAGCAATGATTTAAAAATGAATTGCAAATCTAATTTTCCATCCTTGTTAAGACTGTAACTTGTCTTTACCAACTCCCTCGATTGGAATCATGAAATATGCCTGAGCTGTTGAATATTCAGATTATAATCCAAGTCTAGGAGAGTTTAGCCATCAAATGAATCTCATGCATAACACAACCTCTCTACATGGTATTTGCATTCTCTGTTGAGTGACGATTAATACATTCATTTGTTCAAGATTCATGATTTTGCTAAACTGTTTTCTCTCTTTTGTAAATTAAGAAACCAGCAAGAATAGGGCTTTGTTATATCAATGGGTTTGTTCCATGCCACAAATTTAATGTCCGGGGTCACTCAGAATATAATGTGCAGTGAAAGAATCTCATTAGGGCTAAAATGAATGTAAAATGTGTCAATTTGATCCAAATGAGAACTGTAGTAACACCATGTTTGATGTTCGTGTGCAATAAATCTTTAACATTTGTCTGTAAAGTGTTAGAGAACCCACAGGGAAATCTGTGTTTGTGATAGCAGGACTTTGCCCATGGTTTTCCTCTATTATTCTTTGTTGGCATTTAGCATATGGAAGCAAAAAGTGAAATCCTAAGATGGGGGTTATTAACTCTGATTCTAAAGTAAATAGAAAATGTACCTTATGCTTAATGTACTTTATGTACTTAATGTACTTTGGAAAAACTAGGAAGCATTTCAAAAAATGAGAAAAGCAAACCTTTGAAGACACCTTCATTGTGCATTTTGAGAGACGTTACAAATAATCTTTCAGTTTCAGTATTGGAAAACAGTGCCTGATAGGATCCGTGTTTGCCTTGAGTGTCTTTTAGATTTGATTTTGGTAAGATGCTAATGTTTTCATTTTATGTTGCATATGTGATGACCATTGTCTCTCCGATTCATTTTTATTTTGATACATTCATATTGTTAATTACTGTTGTATTTCAATTTTCTCCCTAGTATTTTTGTTCCTTCATAATGGCTTTATGGTTCACTGGACCGAAATGACTAAAATGAAAGATTTCCAAGATTTCTTCTGGGAGTAATTTACAAAAGACCCACCATTTTTTAATTGCCCCTGATGTTTAGTTCTGGATATCTGCTTCAGAAAGAAATCAATCTCCGTCTTTTAGGTGCCATACTGAGCACGTTATCATCTTTTTCAGAAATCTTGATAATTAAACGTTTTTTTTTCTTAAATTACTTAAACATTTTCCTTCTCAATCTGATTTCTCTAGCAGCTAGCAGCGCAAAAAATGCACGACTATTTCTGTTTACATGAAGTTAATTCTTTTTGTTTTGCAGAAACGTATTTTGCTCTTTAAGGTAGTGAAAAATAATAATAATCAGTGTGACGTCAAAAATAATTAAGAGAAATAGCAAGGTTTACCCAATAGGTGAGTTTTTCCTGTAGAAGTATGAAAAGAAAATTAATTTCCCTGTGTTAGGATAAGGAAAATCATTTTCAGAGTCCCCAAGTAAAAGAAAAAGTTAACAATGGATATGTCTTCAGCAAGAAACAGCTCATTTTAAAAAATCGGTATGTTTAGGATTTCATAGCATCGTTGATAAGATTGGTGGGAACATTCTGTCAAGAAGCAATTTCTTGTGAGCACCACGCTAAGATTCTCTTAAAAGGTGACATTCCCTGTTTTCGGCACACATTCCCAGGAAATACGCTGATTTCAAAGTCAAATTAGCATGTGGTTGGAAAGGGGAGTCTCCCTTCATCACCTCTAACTAGATGGCCATTGCCGACTTGGCACAGAAAATTGTCACAGTGGGACATGTCCTGTAACTATTTTCTGTATTATGTAGTCACTCAAATTGTAAAGTCTGCGGTAATTGATAACTGATCTTCTCGTTTTCTTTTGCGAAACTGTGTTAACATTGACTCTGATTTAAAATGTCTGTATTTAAAAAATGTGGAGATTAAACTATCGTACGTATGTCTTCACAAAGTATTGAGTAGTGGTCCTGTGTCCGGTTGAAGGTTATTTCGTCAGGCCAAGGTTGAGCAGCCTAAACCAGGCAAGGATTCTGTGTTGGACGTTGTTCCCTTCACTTCATATCCCAGGAAGGACTCTTGCAGTTTGGAATCTACGGCATGACATTTTTGGCAGCAGATTTATTTTCCTAATTACGCACTTCTTTGATTAATATTAAAACCAGTGCCATCTCCTGAATGTACACCGCGTTGGAAGGAGGTCCAGGTGCACACACTAGGAGCCAAGGGGAGCCAGCCTGATATTTCTCTGTGGCAACACAAATACAGGACCTGGAGCAGACTACGGTGGATTCTGTTAGAGAATCATAGTTCTAGAAAGAGGTTCCAGAGGAAGCCTGGTCCAGCCCCCAACCAGGGGCAGCCCCCATCTGGAGCTCCCATAGACCCACGTCTGTAGTCAGAGCGACCTTCACTGTCCAGCTGAGCGTTAAGATTTGGGGACCCTCTTGTGTGGGAACCTTGCAAAGCCCTGGGACCCCTGTAAGCCTTCCTCACCCATCCCCTCAGCTGTCCCTGCCTCCTGCTCCCAGTTTTATTTCCACCGCCCCTCCCCAATTTATTGCCATTATTTTTCTGCTGGATTAATCTTTCTACCCAACACGTCACTCATCTGATTGGACTTCAATTCAGAGTTAAATTCAGCAGTTTCCTCAGCTGGCATTCCAAGTCCTCTACAGCCCAACCTTCCTTCTTAGTTGCCTTTTTCCTTCTATATACTCTGTATTCTAGGCAACCTGTAGAGGTAGCAGAAAGACCCGGGAACGAATTCCCCTCACTGCCCCTTAGTAGCTGTGAGAATTGGGGTGAATTAAGTTCCCTAAGCTTCTCTCTGTGTCTGAAAAGAGTTCGTACCTCTGAGGGTTACTGTGGGCATGAGCAAGTCAAATTATGTAAAGTCTGTGGCAGTGCGTGGCACAGAGTAGGTGCTCAATAAAAGTGATGTGTTCTTTTTTTAACATCTTTATTGGAGTATAATTGCTTTACAATGGTGTGTTAGTTTCTGCTTTATAACAAAGTGAATCAGTTATGCATATACGTATGTTCCCATATCTCTTCCCTCTTGCGTCTCCTTCCCACCCTCCCTATCCCACCCCTCTAGGTGGTCACAAAGCACGGAGCTGATCTCCCTGTGCTATGCGACTGCTTCCCACTAGCTAGCTATTTTACGTTTGGTAGTGAGAGAGTGGCATGGACATATATACACTACAAAACGTAAAAGTGATGTTCTTTTATTCAATACTGACAACCTCCTAAACGTCCATGCTGTCCTCACCCCAGTCACTCAGCCTGTGTCAATTTATGGATCACTCTTCCCCCGCCCCCCTCCCTCACCTGTCAGAATCCTCGCCATCCTTCAGGACCTGTCTATTAATTCTCCTGCAGTCCACTTTGTCATCTTCGGGCAGGGCCCAATGCCTCTGCATCTCCAGGGCTAGCAGGAACAGGAGTGTACTCCACAAATTAGCCTTGAACGAATAAATGAAACGAAACGTAACCTCCTCCCCAGAACCGCTCCTGCCCCTCCTATCCAAAAAGGACCTTGCCCTCCTCCAAGCCCCGAAAGGCCATGTTTCTGCACCTTTCAGGTGATGTCTAATACTTTCAGTCTTATAATTGGGGAGATAAGCTATACACAAACACAGCCATAATATATTGAGATCCTTGGGGGCAAAGGCTGTCTCAGCTGCTATGATGGAAACGTCCATGACATTCATGGCAGACCCTAAAGGATTATTTTGATGGAAGGTGCTCCTCGCTCCGTGTAATATATCCAATTTAGCCAAGTGCTCCAACAAGCAACTTTCCGAGTCTCTCATTGACTTAATTATAGATACATAAAACTTGGCAGGGATTACATGAGTGACTATTTAACCCCTAGATCCGTCGATAAATTGTTGACATTGTTTTGGAAATAATCCCTGAAACTTGAGTTATTATTTTTTTTTTCTCCCACCAGCACAAAGTCGAGAAGGCGATTTTTTTTATGAGCTCCCCTCCCCCACCTTGTTCCAACCCTTATACGCGCAGGTCTCTTCCCAGACATCCTTGCCCAGTCATAATTACAGTGTGTTCCCAACCTAACTGATGGCTGGCGTCCTCATTAAGGACCATTACCCTGAAAAAGGTGTTTATTGAACCTGGCAGAGTGCTGATATTTCTTAGACCCTGTCATATGGTGATGGCGTTTAGTCAGAACTCATTGGGAAACAGGAGTGAGCCGTTCAAACTGGCACCGGCAGCTGGGATGCGGAGGTGAGCTCAAGATGGCAGGACGAGTCTCCATGGTGCCCGCAGGCCAAGGAAGGCTGTTCCACCAGGTGGCCGGACTCCTCAACTCCCCCCCGCTCTGAATCCTGTTAAGTGGATTTCTGTTGAGTGAAAGAGGCTCATACCCAGTAGATAGAAATGAGAGAAACCATGGTCTCTTTGGATTTCACAATGACTTCTGTCTTACGCCAGCCATGCCAGGATTATTTTCAAAGGATTGTGACTAATTGGAGAATTGATACCATTGGGAAAAAGTATGTTTTCAGATAAAACAGTAATTTAATTCTTTCCGTAATTACAAAAGGTTGAGCTCACTGAGAGGCAAAACTATTCATTATCTTCCAGGGAGACATGATGAAGATAGAGATTTTTGTGTAAAAACCTAGAATTGCTATGCATTAGTCATTATACTTCTTAAAAATATGGGAACTGGAAGGTTGGCGCTTCAAGGTCCAGAGACAAGGACTGGCCTTGATTGGTCCTCCCCAGCTTGAGGCTGGTGCCTTGCTTTTCTTAGCTTTCCCCAGCATTTCCAAGCTACGGTCTTCTTTTTGCTAAAATTGATTGACTCCGATGATTTTAAAACATATTTGAGGTGCTGGAAATGCTGATGCGGGACCAAGTCAACGGAACACGATTTCATCTCTTAGAGGGATTCACAGTGCAGTGGACAGAGGGACGGTGTGCTTCTGTAAACATTTCCTGATGTATATACACTCTACAAATATGTGTATAGACCAGGAATTGTGGAAACACAAGAGCTGAAAGACCTAATTCTGCCCAGAGAGAATGGACTCAAAGCAAAAGTAATGGCTACCTTGATGGCGGACTTTTGTTGAGGACTTACTCTGTCAGAACCTGCACTGATCGTGTGCTAACTTTATCTTAATTTGTCAAAACACCATCTACTGATTCTCTAAATCTTACAGGATGAGTCGTAGTTGCCCAGGAGGAGAAAGAAATGAGAGGCAATGGGAATGGCCTCAGGAGAAGAGCCCAAGCCTTCATCTATTCGTTCATGCATTTGCGCCACAAATATTCCGGGGACAGGGCATCAAGCTAAGCTCTGGGATTATCAGAGGAGACAGACGCAATCTCTACTGTTTCTGAAATGAGCTAGACTTAGTTGAGAGGGAAGAAGAAGCCAGATTAGGCAATGAGGTCAGGATGAGAGATGGGAAGAGGCCAGGGAGGCCGGGAGCTGAGCGTGGAGTCAGGTGAGGCTGGAGGGCTCGGAGACCAGGTGAGGAAGTTCTACTTTGTGTTGGCAGCTACAGAGAGCACGAGATCAACCAAATTGGCATTTGGAGCGACCCTTCTGACTGTGGCATGGTGGAGGGATTACAGGAGGTCAGTGTGGACACTGGTTCACCAGGCGGGAGGCCCTCCATGGTGCATTGTGACGTGGACAAGGAGACAGGTAGATGGGCCTCGTGGGCACCTGGGAGGCGCTCTCCCCGTCCTCCTGAGATTGCACGAGACTGCAGGTAACACAGACCCTTTATAAAGGCTCCACCAAATGGGGATGGGATGTGTGCTTTTCACAAAGCAAGACGGTTTGGAGACCACCATCCCGGGGCTGGGCCAGTGGCTCCACAACCTCACAAGGCACCTGGCTGGGCCGCTTCTCCCTTGAGCTCTGCCACCCTTGACGAGAACTTTCATCCCCTCTGTCGCTCATGTAGACCTGAGGCTACCCCAGTTTAAACCTCTTGTTCCCATTCCAGGGAGGAAGACGGAAGCCAGAGCAGGAAGGGGACACCACCTCCATTTGGACAGCAGACATTTCTCAGACATCCCCGACATACCAACTCTTAGGTCTCTTTGACCAGACTTGTGTCACATGACCACTCTAGTGGCGGGCGGGCTGGATATAAAGTTATTTTTAATTTTGTTGCTGATTTTTGGCTCAGCACATTGTCGCCTCAAATAAAATCAGGTTTTTTATTAGTAAAGAGGAAAGTGGATATCGGGTGGGCGATGAACAGCTTTTCCCACACTGCCCTTTCCCTCCGTCACTATCATATTTCACTATATTGATAGTATTCATGACCACCGGGCTGTGTACGTATTTGTTAACGGTTTTATCCCTCATGTAAACTCCAGCAGATTGGGGCCTTGCTTGTCTTTTTCCCCATTGAATTTCCAAGGCCCAAAAGAGTGCAGCAGATAATTGGTGTCTAATAAATATCTGTTGGAGGAATAAACAAGGCAAATTCTTGCAGCATTGGTGACGGATTGGAGATGGGTGAGGGGGGAGTTAGAGAAAGGGGCTCAGAACAACTCCTGTTTCTCCTTGTTCCCAGGAACAGATGGTGGTACCATTTACTGAAGAGGGGAGCCTGGAGGAGGACAGTTCAGGGGTGAGGCACATTGACTTGTAGGTACCAGTGAGAGTTCCACACTGGCAGCTGGCTAAACAGATGTGGAGCTCGGAGGAGAAGTCTGGCTAGAGATGTACCTTTGAGACTCATCCAAGAATAGGTGGGAATAAAAGCCAAGGCTGGGGATGAGATTACTGAGGGAGAAAATATAAGAGGGAAGGACCATTCAGTTGCTGGCAAAGTAGCATAGATTTGGGAGAGTCCGGGGAGATGAGCTGAAAATGCCAGCAGAGACCAGCTCAGTGTGGCTTTGCTGCCCACGGTAAGGCGTCTGGATTGAGCCATGCCTGGAAAACACCCTGTATTCATTTATTCATTCATTCAGTGAGTATTTACTTATGTTTACTATATACCAAACACTGATTTGGGCCGTGAGATACGAAAATGATGAAAATACTGCCCCAAAGGGCTCACTGCCCTTGTAGGGAGACAGGGATAAGAAGAAACTGATTGAGGAATCAGTGTATAGGTGAAACAATTGAGATGTGCACAGGGACGTGTACGTCTCAGAGAGGTGGGTGGCAGGGTGGCATCGTAGCTGCGGTACGTGGTGAGTAGGAGTTCGCCAGCTGGCCGGGTGTGTATTAAAGACACACCCAGACCAAGAGCCTGCAAAGAAGGTGGCATGGTTTGTTCAAAGCACTTGGAGCTGTTGGTGTCATTGAAAGCAGTGTGCGGCGAGAGACAAGGATGGAGAAACAGAGCAGGTTGGGGAAGACGATGGATCATATGCGAAGGACCTGGTCACATTCCCTTGTAGGTGGCAAAGGTGTCACACAAAGAATTTTATATTAGCTGGGCTTAAGGGGAAAATGTGGGTGCAGATTGGTGTGAAGAGGTCTGGCAGTGGTCTAGGCAGGAACTAGCACAGTTCTGATTCAAGCAGATTTTATAGAAGTGAGACATCGCTGGGACATAAGGAAGAATGGAGATCAAGGATGACTCTTAGACTTCTGTCTCGGAGGACGGGTACATAGTTATTCCACAAACCATGGGGCAGAGTGACTAAGGAGAAGGAGGTGGCCAACTCTGGATAAACTACCTACCTGTGGGATACCACGCCCGTGGGTATGTGTGGGCCAATAATACACAGGGAGTGAGAGGAAAAAACAGAGGTTACGCTGTCTCCCAAGTTTCTGATTTGGGTGACCGGGGGACAGTGGTGCCGAGAGCTGTGGGGGGGGGATTGATGCAGGTTGGGAAGCACACGTCTAGTCTGGGACACAGGATGTGAGGCAGCTATAGGACCCCCAGGTGGGAGTGCCTGCCTGGGGACCAGAGGCCGGAGCCTGGACCTGGCAGAGTAGAAGATTTTGAGACTTGAGCAACTGATCTTTGTTGAAGCCAAGGGAAGTGGTCAGCTCCCAATTGGAGGAGGACACGAGCATAAGGGACCCTAAATCCGGGGGTAGGAGAGAGTTTTGCTGGGCATCAAATGATGTGAAGGCACCGTAGAAATACAAGGAATTAATGTCATGACACTGAAGGACATTCAAAATATTGTCAGTCAACGTCAATCTCAAATTACACATAAGCTAAAATTTTAAGAGGCTATCATGATAAAAATAATGTAAATCTCATATATGAAACATCTATGTGTGTATATTTCATATATTTCTATGTTTTATATATTTCTGTGTCCATGTATTTATGTCTTACCCTCCAGGGCCACCGTGATACGACAAAATGAAAAGTCAGAAATGCACCAGGAACGCTGGCTTCTGACTCACCAAGCTAACAGGTCACCAGGATGTTTTATGGAGGAGAAGGAACACGGAGACAGAGACCATCCTCTTACAACTTCCTTCCCACAAAGAGATATTTTCCTCCAAAACTCCCCTAGAAAATTAGAAGATGAAATCTATCCGCAGGCTTCTGTTTATTCTGAAGAGAACACCAGTCATTTCAACTGAGCAAAAGCTGTTTCCCTGAATTGATTCAAAACCCACACGCACTCTATAGGCAGAAAGGACAAAGCCTAGGCTTTTGACTCCCCAGGTCGGATTTAAGTGTGAAAGGGGTGTGCTTCCTTCAGAGGATGCGTGTAACTCCTACACAAGGAGAAGGGCCCCACGTGGCCTGAGGGGCCTCTTCCTTTGGGGGCTGCTGTTTGAGCTGCTGGGCTCTAGGGCCTGAGTGTGGGCTGAGGCTCCTTCACAGATGAGCTGGGAGACTCCTTGCAAATCGACTAACTACTCTTCTAGCAGTTTCTTCCTTTAAAAAACAAATAAATTATGTGTCTAAGGGTCGCGCCGGCCTCCCTGGTGTCACGCTGTGATTCTGAATCCATCAGACAAGAGGAGGTATGGCCCAGAGCAGGATCTCAGCAAACGTACGGTCTATTTCTCCCGAAAACACTAGGAGAAAGGGACCGTGAAAAATCCAATCAAGGAAAGAGAATACTTATAGAAAAGATAGGCTGCTCTTTCTAAGAAAGTAAACCCGCAGCTTTCTCATTCCTCTGCCGCAAAGCGAACGTTCTGGAACCCTGACTATCACCTCCCCCAGGCGTGAGGGCTTTGCTTCCCGCTCGTCTCAGGTGATCCTGTAAATTTCCTCCCAAGGCTTCAAGAGGTCAGCCCGACAAACAAGGGGCATTTTCCCAAGGGGGCACCAACCATCCTTTGCTGCAACTTGGTTCCAGTTGTTAATTATATTATATGGAGCCCAACAGATGTCTCTTCTTACAGCCAAAGTGCATTTTCTCTTCATTCAAATATTTTACACTTCTGATTTACAGCTTACATATATTTCTTGGCTGACCATTCCCTGGGCTGGAGGAGCCCGGGGTTGGGGGTAGGCGGGGAGGGTAGTGCATGGCCGGAGCAGGGAGTTTCCACTGGATGGAGACCTCATCCTGTACCCAGGATACTGGTGAGCGCCAGAGTCACTTTTCCTCTGCCACTAATTTGCATTCCTTTGTATCTGTGTCCAGAGCTTCCACCATGGAGGCACAAAGGGACGCCTTGCCCTGCCCTCCTGCTGCCACCCAGCCCCGGGTGTATCTGCTGGCCCTGCTGCATCGCAAACGGTTGCTTCTTGCTGGACCATGATTTTCCTCCAAGAGGTATGCCAGGCTCTCAAAGAATTAGAGCTGCGATAACTGAGTTTTTTCTCTCGTCTGACTAACGAGGAACAAACTAAATGGTGTCAGTGTAATTATCATCTGTGTCGGTGAGCATGACAGCTTAAAATGTTTAGTGATTCCACTGGACCGACCTCGGTTTGTACCACACCTGGACCCCCCCACCATGGCGCCAGCCACACAGGCTTCCAGTCACTTCCCTCCTTCCAGTTGGGTTAATGTCGGCTGCAGATGCAGGGGTGGGGAGAGCTCAGCCTGAAGGTCACTTGCATCGAGGCTGTGGGGACGTGGTTCTGTATTGTACCTTCTGCAGACAGGCTTCTGGAGTTCTTTCTTTATTCCCTTTCTCCGCTGTTTCATCATCCTCTCTTCCACCCACTTTATCTGGTTTCCATTCTTCCAAAGTTTTGTTTTGTTTTGTTTTACAGTAGCTCCTTGTTGGTTATCTATTTTAAATATAGCCGTATGTACGTGTCAATCCCAAACTCCCAATTTATCCCTCCCCTGGACCCTTCCCCCACAGCCCCAGTAACCATAAATTCATTCTCTAAGTCTGTGAGTCTGATTCTGTTTTGTAAGTAAGTTCATTTGTATCAATTTTTTTTAAGATTCTGCATATAAGTGATCTCATATGATATTTGTCTTTGTCTGACTTACTTAACTCAGTATGATAGTCTCCATGTCCGTCCATTTTGCTGCAAATGGCATTATTTCATTCTTTTGAATATTCCATCGTATATACATACCACATCTTCTTTATCCATCAACAAAGTTTTTGCTAAAGTCACTGATGGCCTCTGGATCCCTAAGTGCAGGCACATTTTTTTCAGCCTGTTGCTGACTTCTCAGCAGAATCTAATTCAGGGCAGCCTTCTCTCTGCCCTGTTTCTGGAACACCAACTACCTCCTCGCCGGGCTGCCCCTCCCGATTCCCAAGAGTTCCTGCAGGATCAAGCCTAGCCCTTCCCTCTTACCCCCTCAAAACAATCCATGGCTTCTCAGGTCCATGGCTTTAAAAGCCACAGATGTCCCAGCCCAGGCTACATTTCTTATTTATTTATTTTTTTTCTTTTTTTTTGCGGTACGCGGGCCTCTCACTGCTGTGGCCTCTCCCGTTGCGGAGCACAGGCTCCGGACGCGCAGGCTCAGCGGCCATGGCTCACAGGCCCACCCGCTCCGCGGCACCTGGAATCCTCCCGGACCGGGGCACGAACCCACGTCCCCTGCATCGGCAGGCAGACTCTCAACCACTGCGCCACCAGAGAAGCCCTACATTTCTTAATTATATACCCGTGGAATCAAATGCTACTCAGTATTTCCCCTTAGTCTCAAAACTCAATTGTCCCACATAGAACTCATCATCTTCCACCAAAATCTGTTTCTACTCCTCATGATGTCTTCCTCTCTGTGACCCACCAGACACATCAGAAATCTGCTCCCTCCCTCCCCTCCACTGACTTCATTCAAGCAAACAAGTTCTGGGACGTTGCGTCTCCAAAGGTCTCTGAATGCACTCTCTTCACTCCCCCCCCCCCCACCAGCCATCTGACCACCATCATCACCTGTTACCTGTAGGGATGAGTGTCTCCTACGTGATCTTCATGTTTCATGCCTCCCTCTTTTCAACCCTGACTCCACTAGACTAGGCTTAGGGGTGAAATAGACATATGACACGTCATGATGCTACTTGAAACGGTGCACCTTACTCTGCGTGTGGAGTTCACAGTGCTTAGCCTGGTCTGCAAAGTCCTGCGTGGTGATCCCTGTCTGTGCATCTGGCCGGTTTCCCATCAGTCTCTGCGCTTAGCCGTTTAGTCGATAAATAGCAAGTGTGTTTTTACGCCACGCGCGTTTCCTCACGCACAGCCCGTCGCACGGGAGTTCTAGGAGCCACATTTTCCTGCTTTGCCCCTTGTCACCAAAAGTTTTCTCAGCCTGGAACACACATATGTGCACCTACACACACACACACAATCTCCGTGCACACCCACACCTGGTATCTTTTTGGAAAAAAAAAAATTCCATGTACCAAAGTAGCTTTTAAAATGTTTATACCTGTTGACATGCTATTTTTCTCCCCTAAGAAATTGATCCTAGACTATAGACAGAACATGAAATAAAACGTAATCAATATAGAGTTATTTATAATTTTTAAAGTTATTAAATGAAATGAGAGGAATAGTGAAATAAATAAGGGCTGAAATAGAACAGAATACCTGTAGTTATTAAAATTGGGACTTTGAACAACAGCACTGCAAGTTCAGCTTGAACCCCTGCCCATGCTGTTCAAAGACATAACAATGACAAAGTAGAAGGGAGAAAAATCATAAAAGACACAGGCACACAAAAAAGCAGGGCCACGCCTCCTAGGACCCAAGGGAACAGGAAGGCCAGGAGGTGAAATGGGTTCAGGCTGCAGATGCCTGTGTGGGCAGAGCAGGGGCTGCTGGAGGTCACCGCCTAACCATTCTCCACAGAGCTCCCGCTGGGAACTGGGGCAGGAAGGGGGTTTCCACTCATGACGAGAGATGGGCAAGGCTGCTGCTGACAGTGATATCCATGGCTGCACCCCCTGTGAAGCTTGGGCCTGAGGAAGAAAGGGCCATCCAGATGCAGCCCTGTGCCCAGAACTGAGCCAGCCCCTGGTGACCACAGTGACCTGCATCCAGATGCAGCCCTGTGCCCAGAACTGAGCCAGCCCCTTGTGACCACAGTAACCTGAGTCTCATGCGGCACCTGTGTCCAGGGGGGGGCCACATGGTGACAAGGGACAAGCTCCTAGACTGGGGGGAAAGCAGGGGGAAGTCAGAGAACTCCCTTCTCTCTCGAGAGCCATGAACACAAAATTCCAAGAATCACTTGCAGAAACCTCATGCTGAGGAAAACAGGTGACATGATTATCAATGGGAAGAAGTGTTTGCTCCAGGTGAAATTAGAACAACAGACTTATAGGAAAAAGACCTTAAAATAAGCATGTTTTGATTCCTCAATATGTAAAGAAAAAAAGCCTAGTTTTAGAAGACAAGAAATTATGAAACAAAAAGGAAAACTTGAAACAGGATTAAGTAGCCATGGAAAAAAGGAGCCAGATGGAAATCTTGAAAATGAGCAGAGGGAAGATTCAACAAAAAGAAGCACGAAAACAACAGAGGATGATCTTCAAAGTTCTGAGAAAGAACATTTGTCAACCCAGAATTGTACACCCAGCTAAATCTTTTTCAAGAGTGAAGGAAAAACATATTTTCAGATAAACAAAGGCTAAAAACTTGCCACTCAAAGACTCAGTAAAAGAGCTGCTAGAAGTCTTACTTCAGCAAATATACAAGCAAGCCCAGAGGGAGGGGGTGGGTGCAAGAAACATTGATAAAATACATCCGTAAGTTTAATTAATTATTGACAATGAGAAATTATAATTATGTGTGCTTTGTATGGTGAACCAACCTTAGACAGCCTTGATTAGGAAGGTGTGGGAGGGAAAGGATGTTAGTCATTGGGTCCTTTAAATGTGCTAAAGACTTAGTCTTGTTCAGGAGCTTGATGGAGACATGGAATAAGTCTAACATATATGTTTGTGTAATTTTTGAACAAAACTTAAAGAGAAATACAATCTATAACTTTCAAACCAGCAGAAAAAAATATAGAAAAGAAAAAAGGAATTCCTCAGAGAAAATAGAAAGAAAGAGAAAATAAAGATAAATGTTGATAAAGAGGGCCAGGAAGCAAGGTAGTCATAATGCCAAATGTGTCCATTATTGCAGAGAATATGATAGATTAACCTTACATATTAAAATCAGAGAATCAGTCAGATTAAATATGTATATATTAATATATATGTATATGTTCCTCATAAGAGATACAACTAAAACAGAATGAATCAAAAATATTTTCAATATAGAGCTGGAAGAACATATCCCAGGGAAGTACTAACTGAAAGAAAATTGTTTTAGCGATATTAATATAGAAAATATAAAAATTGAAGGTAAAAAGAGAGACCTTACATTATGATGACAAGAATAATCAATAAAGAAGATATTTCAATTCAATTAGGAAACAATAATAAAATACATTTTGAAAAATAAAAGATTCACTAAACAAATCATAGTTTAAAGAGGAAATCATAACACAGCAATGAAAATTATGAAATATTTGGAATGAAGGACCATGACACTAGTACATACAAATACTTGTGGGATGTATCTAAAGTGGTTCTTGGAGGTAAATTTATAGCCTTAAAACACATTTATTAAAAGAAAGAAATATTGAAATAAATAAAAAGAAAATAGAAGAAAGGAATAGTTATATCAAGAGCAAAAGTAACTAAAATGAATATAGAGATCAAAAGATGGGTCTTTAGAAAGACTATTAAATAGAAAAAAACCAACCAAACAACAACAAAATAACTCCAACAAGAATGAACAAGAGAAAAAAGAAAGAAAAAGTGAAGAAAAGAAAGAAAAAAAATGAAGATATTAGGAATGGAAAGGAGGCTTAACTACAGACACAGAATATTCTGAAGAACTTTATATCAATACATCTGAAAAGTTAGAAGAAATGTGGAACTTTCTAGAAAATATTTACCAATACATTAATAAAATATATTTTATTTTATTAATAAAATGCAGGTTATGTGAATAAACCTATAATCACTAAATAAATTGAATTGTTGGTAAAATAATCGAATGACCCAAAAGACACTATCCCAGATAGTTTTAGAGACATGGATAGCCTTAGAGTTGAATTTTTCCAAACCTTCAAGAACAGATAATCCCAACTTTACACAGCCATAAAGCCTAAAAAACAATTGAATATCAACCCAACTTAGATTTTTTTCTGGGAATGCAAAAACGGTGCTACATCTGTAAATGTCTATACCACACTAACAAATTAACAGAAAAAATATAATTTAGTATAATTTATAGTAGATTCAGAAAAGCACTGAATAAAACCACTACTCATGTTGAGTAAACAACTCTTACATAACAAGAAATATAAGAAAGAATTCTTAACCTAATAACAAAGATCATCCCCAAACATAGAGCAAACATCATTTTTTTAAAATATTTATTTATTTATTTATTTGGTCGCACCAGGTCTTAGTTGTGGCTTGTGGGCTCCTTAGTTGTGCAGGCAGGCTCCACATGCTGCAACTATGGAGCCGGCGAGCCACAACTAAAGGAGCCCTGGAACAAGCATCATTTTCAATGGCAACTTATCATAAGCACTTCCTTTCTAGACAGTTACAAGTGAAGGATACCCCAGATCTTGAACACTGTGCTGGGGGCCTTAGTCAATGCAGTATGAATAAAACAGATTTTTAAAATGTAAGTAATAGTCAAAAGGCTATTATGTGCAGATATTATGTACATGAAGTGGTAATTCTAAGAGAAACCAATGGATGATAATTACGAAAACTCATTCATAGTCTAATAAGTGTGAGTCAAAACAAAACACTATTTTGCATATCAGATGCGCAAATATTTTGACAATGAAATTCACTGTTAATAAGTAAACTGTAAGATTGCATTCTAATACTCTCTTGGCAGACACTTAAATTGGTGTGGCTTTTCTTTTATTTCTATATATTAATGGGGATTTCTATGTATTAATGGGGACTTCCTGAGACAAAGAATATGATATTAACATCTTAAAACTTGGGTGCTGCAGTCCTGGCACATTCATAGGCACTTAGTAAACACTGGCTAAATGAATAAAAGAAACATGGACAGACTATTCATATGACTAGGATACATTGCTGTTTTTGTTGAAAATAGTTTCCCACTGTGTGATTGATCTTTTATAATGTTGATGGTAGTTAATCCTCTTAAGTTCAGGCAGCTAGAAAGTGGAGGAGGTGGGTTCCAGCCCAGGTGTGTGCGGGGCAAAGCCCACACCCTCGTTTATGGCATTTCATTAGATATAAGGATGTGGGATTGATGGGGCCAGACAGGTATGCAGGGACCAGGCAGAGCATGAAGGTTTTTAATGCCCTCATCGAAGGTGTTTGGGATTTATTTAATAACTCTTCCAGGTGAAGGAGGGATGGGGCAGTATAATAGGGTAGAGGAGGGTGCCAGGAATTTTTTTAATTTAATAATTTTAGCCGAAGATCTAAATAGACTTTTCACCAAAGAAGATATACAGATGGCCAAGAGGCACATGAAAAGATGGTCAACATCACTAATTATTAGAGAAATGCAAATCAAAACTACAGTGAGGTATCACCTCACACCAGTAGAATGGCCATCATCAGAAAATCTACAAACAGTAAATGCTGGAGAGGGTGTGGAGAAAAGGGAACCCTCTTACACTGTTGGTGGGAATGTAAATTGATACAGCCACTATGGAGAACAGTATGGAGGGTCCTTAAAAGCTAAAAATAGAGCTACCATATATCCAGCAATCCCTCTCCTAAGCATATATCCAGGGAAAACCATAATTCAAAAAGACACATGCACCCCAATGTTCATTGCAGCACTATTTACAATAGCCAGGACATGGAAGCAACCTAAATGTCCATCGACAGGTGAATGGATAAAGGAGATGTGGTACATATATACCATGGAATATTACTCAGCCATAAAAAAGAATGAAATAATGCCATTTGCAGCAACATGGATGAACCTTGAGATTGTCATACTGAGTGAAGTAAGTCAGAGAAAGACAAATATCATGATTATCGTTTATATGTGGAATCTAAAAATATGGTACAAATGAACCTATTTACAAAACAGAAATTGAGTCACAGATGTAGAAAACAAACTTATGGTTACCAAGGGGGAAGTGGTGGGGGATAAGTTGGGAGGTTGGGATTGACATATACACACCACTATATGTAAAAGATAACTAATAAGGACCTACTGCATAGCACAGGGAACTCTATTCAGTGCTCTGTCATGACCTATATGGGAATCAAGTCTAGAAGAGAGTGGATATATGTATATGTATGGCTGATTCACTTTGCTGTACAGCAGAAACTAACACAACATTGTAACTCAACTAGACTCCAACAAAATAATAATAATAATTTTAAACAGGGCAATGACATGATCCCATGCCTGTTTGTAGGGGGTAGGAGGGATGAATATGTAGTGCACAGAAGATTTTTAGGGCAGAGGAACTACTCTACTGTAATGGTGGATACGTGACCTTATATATTTGTTCAAACCCATATTATGTATGAGCAGGGAAGCCTGATGTAAACCAGGGACTTCAGTTAATCATAATGTGTCAATATTGACTCATCAACTGCAACAAATGTACCACATTAATTCAAGATGTTCCTAATGGGGAAACTGGTGTTGAGGCCAGGCTGAGGGAGTGTATGTGAATTCTCTGTACTTTACAGTCATTGTTGTGTGAAACTAAAACTTTTCTAAAAAAAAAAATAAAATCTAGTACTACTAATAAAAAATGTCATTCTGGTGATAAAAGAGAGGCAGACGGGGTGTGGTGAGGGAGACGGCAGGAGGCAGCTTCACTGCGAACACTGGGGTCACTCGGAGCAAACCTAGACCTCTTCCCAGGAGCACCGTCCATCCTGCTGCTCTGGGTGCACTGGGAAGGGGCAGGGAGAGGAGCCAGCAGGTTCCTCCCTGTGTTTTGCCTGGGGAGTGAGTGGGTTGATGAACTATTTCTTCTGACAGTCAAGGAAGGCCTTTGAGAGCAGCCAGCACACCGGATGGGGCTCCTTGCCAAGGCTTACATCTTAGATAACTTCCTCCCTGTGAGGGCTACCTGAGGAGGTTGGTGCATCGGTGTGCTGAGTGCAAATGGCAGAAGCACCGCTTTGTGCATGACCTACATTCTGAGAGAATGGAACCAAGATGATTTTGATAAGAACCGAATGAAGCTTTGTCAAGGGAGCAACCCACACAGGTCATCTGGATCTGCGTCCTCAGTGCTTAAAGAAATGACCAGGACTCAAAGTCAGCCCAGGCAATCTCCTCCTGCCAGATATAAAGACGTATTTAGTGGGCATATTCGGTCTTCCGAAGATTAGGAAGAAAATGAATCCTGAATTCCAGAGAAATCCAGTTTCTCTTTGAGTCTCCTTCTCGGCAAGCCATGAGTCACAAGACTTATAGCGGACCACCTCATAGGATCCACTGGCCCTGGGTTTCCGCCCCCTGACTCTGAGTCTCCCCAAAGAATACCTTGGAAGACTTTCCATTACAGTTATCTATACTTTAAAAAAAAGTCAAAGTGGGTGGGTATTTGTACATTACATGTCATTCATTATTCCAAATGTAATTTTAATCAGTTCGACATGAAAGCATCTTAATATTCTCAGTAATGGCACTGGTAACTTTAAATATTAAAATCCACATTAGGAATTCCCCTGCCTATGTGAAAACTGCAGTATTTGCATTATGGACTGTGAGTATGACCCCGTCTATACTTTCTGAGTACTTGTGCTGGTGTTCCCAATCCCACAGCAAATGCCAGGGAGATCAGTGGTAAACAAGTCCCTAACACAACAAAATTAAATGTTCCTAAATATCAACTTGAAACAAATCCTCATTATGCAGCAGGGGTAATTCTGTACCATGTGTTTGTGACACTCAGAGAAGGCTTTTAGGACACACAGCATTACCATAATTTTTTCGACTGGGGTTCTCATAGGACCTCAGATGAAGTCCCTACCCTTAATTTTAATTGCATAGGCTGCATTCTTAATTAAAAACTGTACAAATGGATTTTATGCCATGCCAAAAGAAATCCAAGTTCATTAGTTGTGAAATCTTTTAAAAATTGATGCAAATATGTGGATTCCTTAAAAGTTTGAACTTGAAGCCCTCATTTTATGTCGAGTTGCTTTTAATCTAGAGAATAATGAAGTCAGTATACATGAAGCTTGCTTTTTTTTTCTTTTTCTTTTTTGGGGGGTTATTTTCTGTCTTTCTGGTTTTACATTTTTCCTTGTAGAATGAGATTCATTTTAAATTCAAATTCTTTAGAGATTTGTAGGGGGAAAATCCTTCTGACCTTTCCTCTCTGAGTTTCTCAAATGAAATCTCATAAGCCCTTTAATAATGTTGCTTATTAAGGCACAATTACATCATCTTCAGTGATAATAGACATCAAACTTGCCAGCCTATAGAATTGAGAAGCGCTTTCTCTGAATGCACATCACTTACTTATTGCTGTAGATTCAGTTTTTCTAATTTAAATAATTTTCTCCAAAATGTTATCCAAGCCACCTTTGCGTTTTTAAAAAATCTTTAGACAGCTGAGCTCAGTCAAGGAAATGGAATGACCGTTTTCTCTCATTTTAATTGTGTGTTGCCAAGCAGGGTACCTTGTGCACAGTGGGAATTCAATAAAGACGTGTATTTGTTGAAGGTGTGGGTGCGGAGTCTCACTGAACAGAAGGAAGCTTATCTCTTCCAGACAGAAGAAGTTTGGGCAGTTGGGTATATGGAAGTTAGTTATGACTAAATCATAGCCCAGTGTCTCTCTGGAAAAAAAAAAATAGCTTTACAAAATTTGTTATAGCAAAAAAAAAAAAGTGTGCACCTATACCTTGCATAGAGCTGCTGTCCCATATGCCAGTCAGTGGTCCTACATGGCTATTTAAGTTTAAATTTAAATTAGTTCAATGTAAATAACATTTAAAATTTGATTCTGCAGACATACCAGCCACACTTCTAATGCTGAATAGACAGACCATCAGGGCAGGAGGTTCTATGGGGCAGTGTTGACGTGAGACGTTTTCGTACGTGTATGTGTGTCTCACCCTTATCTGCCCCTGGACTTTGGTTCAGGCCATTCCCACCTCACTCCACACAAAACATCAAAACTTACAATCATTCAGCTCCTTCAAAGTGCCTTTTCCGTGAAGCAAACTCTGGCCTCTCCCTTTCTTACTTCCTACAGCCCTTCACGTGAAACTGCTCCACAGCTCTCCTCAGGCAGGGACAGAGGATCCTTGAAAGCAGGCTCTTTTTCCTCTTCCCCAGCCACAGGGGCACTTAACCAAGGGGGTTTTCATTAACTATCTCCTGTATGAGGATCATGAATCTCACTTACACTATTCAAGCTGACTTCCTCCCAGTATCCTGGTGTGGGCTGTGTCAGACACATCAGGATGCTACAGGTATGACCCATGTGTGACACATAATGTGAGGAAGCTGCCTGGCTGCCCCTCTCAGGTTCTCGCTGAAGGCCAACTGCCCCAACCAGCCCCAAACTTCCTCCCCAGAAGGTCCCAAAGTGTTAGTGGAAAGCCCAAGCCACATGAGGGCAACTTCTCATGACCACAAGCTCCTGCCTAAAGCAAGGATGCACTTCACTACTATACCAGGGAGATTTAGCAGGAAACGTGAAAGCCCTGGTCACAGTCTGAAAATCAGAGTGAAACTCTTGGCCTACCTGGTAACCAGTGTAACCTCCACATGTACTCCTTTCCTATACTTCTAGAATCTCAAAAAGACGGCATGTGTATCAGTCAGGCGCTGCCACAGGACAAATCACCCCAACGATCTTCCTACAACAATTTTTATGCCTCGTGAATCCATGGCTCACCGAGTGGTTCAGCTGCTCTGGGTAGACTGGCTCATCTCGGCTGGGCTCTCGTATCTGCAGGCAGCTGGTGGGTGGCCTGAGATGGCCTTGGCTGGGATGATCGACTCTGGGACACAGGACTCTGATCATCCAGGGTGAGTTTTCATAGTGGAGACAGAGGACAGGAGAGTGAGCAGAGGCATGCAAGCCCTCCGGGCACTGCCACTGCCCCCATCATCCATGGGCCAGCGAGAGTCAGAGGTAGCCTGGAGTCAACAGATGGGAGAAGAGGCCCCGTTCCTTGATGGGAAGAGCTACCAAGTCACACTGCAAAGGGCCCGGGTCCGGCGAGGAGTGAAGGATTGTGGTTAATTTTCTTTTCAACAGAGCAGCTTTATTGAGATATAATTCGCAAACCATCCAATTCACCCATTTTCAAGGGTACAATTCAATGTTTTTTGGTATATTTACAAAGTTGTGCAATCGTCACCACAGTTGAATTTAGAATATTTTCTTAACACCAGAAAGAAATCTCATATCCATTCGAAATCACTCCCCATTTCCCTCCAAGTCCCCCGCCGCCATCCTAGGCAGCACTACTCTACTTTCTGTCTCTATGCATATGAAGGCTGTGGCTAATTTTGCAATGCATCTTGCATCTGTCCACACAACCTCTCCTTCAAAGGACTAATATGAAACATGCTATTCCATGAACTACAGGGCACTGGTCTAATTAGATAATCGATTTAATTTCTGATTCTATTGCACCCTGAGAGGTTAGGCTAATGGGTGCCGAGGCCAGAAACTGAGTTCCATTGTCTGATGTCCTGGAGTTGATGTGTAATGTCCATCTTTGACCAGAACCTCGGAGGAGGAGACTCCCATGCCTGGGAGGTTTCCAAGGCAGAAGCAATTGTCCTCAACCAGGGATGTTCTGGCTTGAAATTTCGTGTAAAAGCTGCAATAACTTCTAGGTTAAGAAAAGTTCATGTTTTTCTCCCATTCCTTTTTTCTCTCTCCTCTTCTCCTTCTGCAAATGGAACTAGGAATGTTGAAATGTTGGAAAAAAAAAAAGATACTCTCATGGTATTTCTGATCCAAGCAGAAGCAGAAAGTGCCCAGGGATCTCATGGGAGGACCTCTTCTCAATGATTTTCAGTTGAATTTTTACAGGCCCATGAGGTTAGGAGAGTTAAACAAACTTTGGATAAATGCCACTGGCTTTTTATTCATTTACGAACTAACCCTTCAATTCTTTTGAGGTTCAACCATCAGCGCTTTCCACAGAGCCTGAAAACAAAATGTTTCAGTATGATTGGAATACACAGTGTTCAGAAAATGTAATAAAATGGAAAATAAGGCCCAGAATTTCATTTAACAGAATTATTCAAAGACTTCTTCATAAATTTTGTTTACACGGAGATTCATTTGGGTCAAGTTCCGTAACTCAGCAAATAGCTAGGCTGGTCCCTGACAATTCAGCAGCCTTTCAGAATTCCAAACTTTCTGCCCAGTTGGCTCGGTCTGCCCGTGGATTCCAAATGTCTCACTGTAACGAACAGCCAGGAGAAAACTGTAAATTTGATCCTCTGAGCGAAAGGAAACAGTTGAAGATTTGCACCATCGTGGATCTGACAAAGCTGCTAGAACGAAATGTGTCCTGATGAATAACGTCGAGATCATCTTCCCAAATTTACCCTCACCCCTCGCAGCCCCGCAGGACAGCAGGAGCCAGACAATCTGAGACCTTACCTCAGGGAGGAGCGGGGGGGAAGGGGGGCGCTTACTGAGCACCAAGCCCAGCACATTGCATTGGTAAATGCCCCCCTTTTCCAGAACTATTCAGGAGATGGAGGAGAGAAGCAAAGAGAGAGGAAAGAAAAGTCGCTATGAAGACTCAATACCTTTAAGTGCTTTGTTTAAAAAGAGAAAAGCGCCAGGAACAGAGGAAAGTGAGCTGAAGGGAGACACCAGCCTCCCCTGCCAAACCAGCCTTTTCTCTGTAAAGCTTTTGTTTCTTCAAAGGTGCCATAAAGCCTGAAAGGAAAAGAAAGGAGGACTAGAATGTCATTCTTTTCAGATCTTTCTTTTGCAGTTGACTTTGATTTTGGACTCCACAGCCTGCCTACCTTGGTCGCGCTTTCCTTCCCCGCCCCATTTTGGTTCCGTGAATTAAGTTTCTCAGCCCGTAAGGGGCTCGTCATTAGCGATCCAGGTACCAGCATACACGGCATCCATTTGTATGGATTCCTTTACACCATGAAAAGCAACATCTTGTCCTGGACTTGCCCATTTCAAAGCCTTACCTGAGACTATTTCACAGACTCTTGGAACTGCAAGAGTCCTAGAGGACCCACGGAGTGTAATTGTCAAGCCATGTGCCAGAAAAAAAAAAAATGCACACAACGCGAAAAGCTTTTGGTTTGTCCTAGAATCCTAAGCTTTACCAAGAAACGTTAGACCCCTTCTAAATATCTCAGGAAGAGGAACAGTAGAAGGTAGTGAATAGTTAAGGACGGGGTTTTCTTTTGTACCCCTTCTCCCAAGCTTCTTTTATCAAAAACAGATAAACGAAGGCCTCAGTGCAACCTCTGCCTCATCTATTCTTGCACTTTCTCTTCCTATCCACCAGCCTCCCTTTTCTCCCTGCAACCGCTGACCCCAGGTCTTTGATCTTTCCAATTCACACTTGAGTTCAGATATTTGAGCACCTGTGATTTCCAGACATTGTAAAAGGCACTGAGAGGGCCTAGGTGAGCAAGACGTAGCCCCCATCCTCAGGCATCTCCTAGACCAGCGAGAGAAATTGGGATACCGTGTGATAAATTCTCACCTGAGGTATACACTCAGGTTTCCTGGAACCTACAGAAGGAAAGCACTGACTTTGATGGGGAAGTCAGGGATGATTTGGGGGCAAGGAGGGAATATTTTAACAGGATATTAAATGTGAGGTCAGAGTTTTCGAGGCAGAGGAAGGAGAGGAAAGTGCTGCAGGAACAGGAACGCAGCACAGCAAGTGCAGCGGAGGGGACGCTGTGTCCAGGAGAGAGAGAACCTGCCAGGTGGAAGCTCAGTGCCTGCAGTGGAGAGGATGGGGGAGCAAAGCCAACATGGCCACCAGTGAAAGGTCTCGAGTGCCCCGAGGAGGCATCTGGGCTGTGCCCACCTTGGATGGTACCAGTGGATGGTTGGGAGGTGACCTGAGAAACGTGAGAACCAAGAACAAGATCACCTGCCAGGAAGCTGCGTCATCATCTAAGCAAGGAAGGGTCAGATGTATCCAAAGTAGAGGCTTCAGAGGGGAAGGGATAAGACTCAGTGACTGGTGGCCACTGGAGAAGGGCTGGAAGGGAAGACTCAAGGCTGCCTGAGAGGTCTAGGTGACCTCAGGAAGGTCAGAGTGATGGTATCGGTGCAGAGGCAAAACCACTGGGAAAATATCAGGGGCAGGCGTGAGGAAGCGACTTCAGCTGGGGTCGTTTATGGTGTGATGCACCCAAGTGGATTGTCTAGGAAGACTCTGGAAATACAGGAATGATTCTGAAGGGGGTCTGGAGAGAGAAATGTGGGATCCAGGAGCATGTCAAGCACAGCTGAAAGCCTTGGAAAGACTGAAATGACCCAGAAACATTCCACAGAGGAGCTGACAGACCATAAAGTAGCATGACATGTGCAGAGTATGTACACATATCAGGAGGAGAAGATGGACATCAAACCAGGAAATGTAGTAAGTTGCTACTAGCCATGGATAAAGTGAGCATTCACTGATTATGCTGGTAGCTCATAGGAAAGAATGTTGAGGGTAGAGGATGAGAGAGAAAGAGGAGAAGGCAAGGAGAGCGTCTCAGAGGAAGGAAGGCTTGAGCTGGTCTCTAAGGGCAAAGGATCCCACATGCTGAACGAAGAGGGAAGGCAGCCCAGGGGGCAGCAGGGCCACGAGGAGTGGTTCTGGTCATCTGGGACCACCGGGCCTCAGCTGGGAGTAAGGGCTGAGGGGCAGAGGTCATGGTAAGGAAGAGGCTGAGAATATTCACAGAGGACAGATTATGGGGGCATTTATGGCAGGAAAAGATACTTGGACTTCATCTTGAAATCAAGGAGGAAATACCAAAGAATTAGGTGAGAGGGTAACATGATGAGACTTGCAGTCTTGAAAGGTGGTTTCGGCAGAGGATGGAGGAAATTTTGCAGAACTCTGAGATGTAAGGAAAGCAGACCAGTCAGAAGGCCACCATTTCTGCAGATGAGAAAGAGTCATGGTTTGAACTACAGGCAGGGGAGGGACCACAGATGTTAAGAAGAGCAAAGAGAACCAGTAGGAATTGGTCACTGCTACAGCTGTCGACGAATGAGGTAATGAAAAGACACCTCTCAATTCCAGGCTGGGGCCCGGTTGATGTGGGTTCTGCTGACCTAGATGGAGAGCCAAAGCAGAAAAGCTATTTAGGGAAGCCAGTGAGGTGAGATCTGGGGAAAGGGAAGGGGCTGAGAAAAATTATCCTCAAGCTCTGTTGTGGGCTGTAACACCCACACCACCTCAACTCCAGACTGGGCAGTCCTGTCCATCTTATCTTTATCATTGGTGTGTCTAGGTTGAGCCCTTAAATCATAGTTTTATCATTAAAATGTTGAAATACAAATCATTATATTAAAAATATATACTCAGATCTTTATCTACAGACATTGACCCATTCTAGACTTCTCTCAAATTTTAAATAAGTTATCTTACTTCTAGAAAACCAACTAGACACAGCTAAATTCACTTACCAACAAAAGTAATGATACTACATGGGTGTCTAATAGGACTACTTCGCCAGTCCTTGAGGGAACACAAATTCTTCTTAGTCGGCTCATTGAAGTTCTAATTTGAGTTTCCATCATAGCATATTTTCTGTCCCACTAGTGTGAAATAATGTCGTGGGAAGAAAGTATAAAATTTACACAGATAGTAAGGACCAGATAGTCCAAAATTTTTCTGAGCATAATAATGTCTTCCAGAGATTGAAACATGGATTATCTGCAAATAATTATCCAACAACTATGGTGTAATGGCATTACTCATCTATTTCCTGGGATAATATCATCCTTGAAAACTACCATGTGTTTGCTAAGCAAACGTAACACCTCTTTTAGTATATTCATAGAGTAAGTTTTATGACAATTCTCTCTTCTTCCGAAAAGCCAAGCCAAATATTTGTTCTCCTAAAATAGCTAACAAAGCAGGTACCACCAAAAAAAAAAAAAAAAAAAAGAAGACAATTGAAAAGAATTTATACTATAGAACTTGAATTTTTTAAATGTAAAAAATATAAAATTCATCCTTTTAAATTGAAAAGAATTTATAATATAGAATTTGAATTTTTTAAATGTAAAAAATTGAAAATGCACCTTTTTTTGGTGCCTATTTGACCGTTGACCCCAATTCTACTAAAGCTCTCTTATTTGTAGAAGGACCTTGAGAAGGGAAAGCATAGCAAATATAAAGGCAAAGGAGGGGGCGAGCTGGATAAACAGAAAATATGAGACAGAAATACTTTGAATGCACACCTGCAAGTCTCCCAAACAAGTCACTGCCACTTGTCCACATCAGAGCTTGAGAAAAGGCTTCAGAAGTCATTTTTCCAGTTTCCTCTGTCGGGAGTCTGCTTCCATTGAGGATGTAGAAAGCCTCAGCAGTTCTTTGCTCCCACTCTGACAATGAGAAAGAGCATGGCATAATCTACAAATCTTACATTTTCTGCAGCTGATGTCACAAGGCAACTAGGTAAACTGAATTCTGACAAGTCTTTCTTAGGAGATATGAGACATAATAATGGTTTCACTTTTGGCAGTGCACACGGGGAAAAGAGGCAGACACCATGAGAGCAAGGAAGAAGAAAAAAGCTGAAATCTTAACAAACTCTTAGAGACCAAGTGTGGGCTACAGTGAGAATTTTAAATCCCCAGACACAAAGGGAGACCACAATCCCTCACAAGCTTTTTTCTGGGGGTTACTACTAGGTGCTTACAGAAAAGATTGGAGGAAGGGAGAAGACTTATAAGTTCCCCTCATTAGCACATATACACTAAACCCTACTTCCCAGAACCTTCTCTCATATTACGGAAAAATCTTAAACTTTTAAGGAAGGGATAGGAAATCCCTACCCAAACCCTAGGACACAGGCAAAGATCCCTTTGATTCCATAGAAGAGGTAAAAAAAAAAAACATATCTCTCTCTGCTCTGGCAGGAAACTCTCCCTCATCAAAGATACTTCCATAGATATGTAGCAAAATTTGACTGCCCATGGTGAGGGGAGGGCAGAAACACTAAGGAAACCCCAACCTTAATGCACAGATGTACAGAGCCTGCCTAAGACTGAGGATAGGCCAGGAGAACTGAGAATCACCCCCTAATATCACATTGAGCCTTGCACCAGGTACAAGCAAAAGTAGTCTACCACTGTAAGTGCAGATCAGAGTGAAAGATCCCCAGTTTGCCAAGGTATATAGGGACTGTTGAAAACTAAGGATGCAACAGGAAATCTGAAAAACTCTCAGGCAGCAGCCAAGGTCCAGACAAGACAAAAGACTGCAGCAGCACACCAGTGGAGGAATTTCAAGTCTGTGGAGCTTTAAATATAACTATAGCAACAACAAAACTATATGCAACTTAGCTAGTGAGCAGATTGACTCAACATCCACACTAATGACAGGACAGAGGAGGAAGCATGCCCATTTTTAGCATAAATATGTCTTACCTCAGGATCCACTATTCTTCTACACTTAATGTCCTTCCTTCAACTAAAAATTACAAAACATACACATACTCACACACACACACACACACACACACACACGCAAGAGGGGAACAAGAGGTAAGACAGTCAACAGAAACAGACCCAGAGTTGAACCAAATGTTGGAACTAACAAATGTTTCGAACTTCAAAATAACTGTAGTCAATATGTTAAGGATCTAGTGAAAAAGTGGACAAATTTGCATGAAAAAAATGGGGAAGTTCAGCTGTGTGATGGAGATTACAAAACAGAGCCAAATGGAAATGCCAGAAATAGAAAACACAATATCAGAGATAAAGAATTTCTCCAACTGACAAATTAATCTGGACAGAGCAGTAAAAACAAATAGTGAATTTGAAGCTAAGCCAATAGAAATTGTCCAAACTGAAAAATAAAAAAAAAACAAAAAGAGTGGTGGCAGGGGAGAGACAAAGAACAGAACTCTCAAAACATGTGGGATGATATCAGATAGTTTAACATACTTGCAGATACAGTCCCAGAAGCTGAAAAAGGGAATGGGGCAAAAGAAACATTTCAAGAGATAATGACCAAGCATTTTCCAAAATTAAAGAAAAACAAGTCAAAAACCAAGAAGCTTAAGGAACTTTGAGAAAGATAAATTAAACACACACACACACACACACACACACACAGACGTGCTTTAATACATCATGGTCAAACCACTAAAAAACCTAGAGAAAAGATTGAACATAGTCAAAGAAAAAGAGCATTATATACAGAGAAACAAAGATGAAAAATATTGGAGACTTCATGTCTGAAACTTTGAAGGCCAGCAAATAATAGAGTGACATTTTTAAAGTACTGAGAAGAAAAACTCTGCTAAACAAGAATTTTATAGCCAGTGAAGAAAATACCTTTTAAAAGGAAAGCAAAAAAAATTTTTATACAAACAGAAGCTGAGCAAATTCATCACCACAACTGCACCACAAATGTACGTTAAAAGAAATTCTTCAGACAGAAGCAGTATGCCGCTAGAAGGAAATTTTGTTCTACCCAAGGCATGCAGAGTTCCAGATGGTAAAAATGGTAAATATAAAATAATTCTTTTTAAGATTTTTAATTTCTTTAAAGGATATTTGACTTTCTAAAGCAAAGATAGTAAAAATATATTGTGGGTATATAACATGTAGAGTAAAATGTGTAACATTAGCACAAGGGATGGGAGAGAAGAAATAAAAGTTGACAGTTATGAGATTAACGCATGCTACTCAAAGTGGTATAATAATATTTGAAGGTGACTGAGATAAGGTAAGGATGTATATTACAAACCCTAGAGCAGCCTGTAAATATATATAAATGGTATGACTAATAAGCCAATTGTGGAGATAAAATGGAATCATAAAAATCACTCAATCCAAAAGAAGATAGGAAATGATGGTGGGACAAACAGAAAACTAATAGCAGCCTGGTATATTTAAATCCAACCATATCAGTAATTACATTAAATGTAAATGTTTTATGAATCCCAATGAAAAGACAGAGAATGGCAGATTGGCCAAAAGAGCAAGACCTAACTATATGCTGTCTCTAAGAAACCCACTTTAAATATAAAGACACATAAAGGTTAAAAATAAAAGAATGGAAAAAGAAATAAAATTAAATCAAAAAATTAAATCAAAAGATTAAAATAAACATGAAGTGACTACATTAATATAGGACAAAGTAAACTTTGGTAAAGAATGTAACCAGAGACAAAGATAGGCATTAGATAATAATAAAGAGGTCACTTCATCAAGAAGACATAGTTTTACTAAATGTATATGCTTAATAACAGCTTCAAAATACGTCAACAAAAACTGAAAGGAGAAAGGAAAGAATCTACACTTGTAGTTGGAGATTTCAACTCCATTATTAGAGTTCAACTCTATTACCAGTATAATTAGAAAGTAGCCACTCACACAGCCTTTTCACAAGCTTATAGTTGTGTTAGTTGGAGGGACCCCTTCAGATTTTGTGTCTGACTCTTTGGACCTGTGGGTATGGAATTCTAAGAAATGTCAGAGCAATGAGGCACAGGGTTCCATGTGGGCAAACATCAGAACTCATGCAGTCATGCTGCGAGCACCTCTGGCTTCTCCAGTGCTTTTCTGGGCCATAATAACTTTGGAAGGCATTGGCTCCAATTCAGCCACCATGTACTTCTTCTCATGCATTTATCCACAAGCATTTATTTATCAAATGTTCCTTATGAAATGTTGCATCTGTACATTTTGCTCTGTACACCAAAACCTCAGTAACTACTGATTGAATGGGATGCTGTGAATGAACCAGACATTAATCACTTTGATTAATAATAACACATAACAGTATCTCAGACCAAATCAGAGCACCACACAGCCCTCATAGGTTGTTTCATATGTGTGTTCAACATCTGAAACAAATTGGTTTAACTATAATTACACAAAGGCAGTTGGATGAGAGAGAGAGTAGGAAACTGGCAAGAAATCTTTTACTATCTCATGATTAAAATAGTAATAATAACAATAATAATCATAAACGCACTAGAAAGTGCCTCTGTGTCCCAGGAGCTATGCTGATAACTCTGCATTGACTCCTTCAGTCCTCCCAACAGTCCTCAAGACACAACTGGCCACATTTTGAGGATGAGGTCATGAGTATTGTGTATGTTTTACACTGTTTGCCCAGGTCACTCAGCTAATAAATGGTAGAGTTGAGATTCAAACCCAGGTTTGCCTGAATGAACAAACCTCACTTGAGTATGTTGGCTAAGAACAACAACTTTGAAACCAAATATTTATTGGACATTCACTTTGCTTAAGAACGCTATTAGAAGCTATGAGGACAGGTGGGCTAACAGTGGCTCTATGGAGAGTCAGGGGGTTAAGGCAGACAGCCTCCATCTCGTAAAGCCAGCTCCCAGGACCACAATCAGAGGGCACAGGTAATTGGAGGGAGGTTGCTGATGGTCATTTCAAAGGGCAAACAGATTACAATCCATTCTCCTGCCTTGCCCAAAACAGCACTTGTTCTTAGGGATAGAATGAAAATAGTCTTTAAATTGACTTCACCATCTGTTTGGAATAATTTTGCATAATGTGAATAAGCTTTCTAATTTATCATCTCAGATTAGTATCAGAATTTTTAGAGGAAGATGCAAAGGTTGAATTCAGTCCTTGTAGATCAGTATCACAATATTTTATTTTATACATAAGAAAAACTGAGGTGGGGAGACATGATTGTTCCCACTATCATTTATTTAGGGGCTAGATGGGGCAAAAACTCAGTTTTTGGCCTAAGAAGTCTTTATAGTTACTTTTCAAAGGACTGTGGTTTGAGGATGATGGGTGCTTGAGGGTATGAGCACTCCGAATGCTGCCCAGGAAGGGATGTAGTTGTGTTGTCCACTCTAGACATCCCAGCAAGGACGGTCACCCCGGCCGTCCTGGAAGGGAGCTTCGCCGTGACCCCGCAGGGCACACTGAGTCCCCGGTGCAAGCTGCATGTTCCACAGCTGCAGCTGGCTGCAGACACCACCTCACACGTGTCTCCCATCGCCCGGCGCACACCCGCCCCTGTGCGCTCAGGGACCTGGCCTGGGTACCAGGAATGATGTGAGGCTGTGAACAGTCTGGACTGTCTCTGATATATGATGTGAGGGGGAAGAAGCCTGGACGGAGGGAAAGGCTGTGAGGATTACTGAGCATTCCACTTCCAATTTCCTGACTCCCCTCTCTGGCAACGTAGATGGGCCTGGCTTTAGGTCAGTAGAGGTGGTGGGACTCTGTGTGTGAACACAGGCGGGATCACGTCCCCCAACCAAATTGCTTATTTAGAAAACCAACCTGAAACAACCCACTTAAAAACCTTAAAAAGCTATTAAATTTCTATATATTTTTCTTTCATAACTAATACATATGTCATTTTTGACAAGATGCGTGTTACTCGTACCGTGACGCAAGCTCCGTAATGAACAGTATTGAGTTGCAGATACAATAAATAATTAGTTGAGTATTTATGCCGGCGGCAACCTATGCACTTAACTAGAATGGCACTTTATTCTCTTTCATCCTTCTGGTACGTTGATGAAGAATATATCCTGGGAAAAAAGGAACATGGTTTCCGAAGGGAGCAGAGCCCTCAGTGTCTCGTGGAGCCCCGACAAGGCTTGTGTTTTGACAAAGTTCATCAGTCGCGTAAAGAAAACCAGATTCTAATGATTACTGCCCAAACCAGCTCGGGCAAAGTGAGCAAAAAAATCTCTCTTCTCTTGTTTAGCACCTTTTATTTTTTGTCCTGGTTCAAACTGGCATCCACTTGGAAAGTGTGCTCACGGGAGAATTTTAATTTATTGATGCTCCTTGCCCTTACTGTACATTCCGGGCTCCTATGTGAGTATAATGGATGAAGCAGATGTTTGACACCACAGCACCTCTTCATAACTCCACTCTTCAAAAACAGTTTTACAAGTACTTACTCGCGTTGGTTCCCATTCCTCACAGGAAGCTGAGGTCATCGTGAAACATGAGGCTGGGGCAGGAGCCTGCAATCATGTGCTTTGCAGCTGGGCCCCCATCTTCTGAGCACGTTAGCGATTTATGAAACAGCCATAATTTTCAGCTTATGGACAAAGAAATAAAAGTGTTGACACCATTATCGTAACATCTGTGAAGGGAAAAATATGGGCCGATTTCTAAGTGCACAAATGGTACCGGAGTTATAAAGATTCTTTTATGCTTAATTGTATTCATTATCAGCCGCAATTATTTCAAACACGAGCAGTTTCTTCCAATTTAATGCCAACCTAAAAGGTTAAGACCTTCCAATAGAGGCTCTTCGACCTCATGATTTGTTGGGTCTGCAGAGTTACGCTAATTGGGAAGCAGGAATGGCTTCTGCGGGCACGCCTGCCTTGGTTTCAGCTCGTCTGTGTGGAGCAGATCTCTGACTGTTAACATCACAGAAGGGCACTTCCAGGCAGGGTCTGAAAGGATTTCCTGGCTTGCACTGTGAGCTGTACTGTTATCATCAGCGGAGTGACTACTGAAGCCTCCGTCTCTCCACCCCCTCCCCAAGCATCCTTGCAAAGAAGCTTCTGTAATTCTGGACTGATGTTGAATAAGGCACTGCGGGCGTGTCACTTATGTATGAGAAGCTGACCTCCTTGGCTAAGGTGATTAAGGTATGTCCTCCCTGTGTCAGCAGATAAAAACCACGGTGACAGACCCAAGCCCTCCTGTTCACCGTGGGCTGAGGTGACCCCGGAATCTTCAGCCTTCATCTAACAGGCACCCGCTTTTAAGTGGCGGCTGTCTTCAAAGGACTGTGGTCATGAAGACAGCTAGTGGCAGAGGAGTTGACAGAGCCACCATCGTGCTGGATAAGTACATGACGTCCAGCGCATGTGTGTGTGTGTTTGTGTGTGTGTACATCGTCTGCACATATGTGGGCATGTCTGGGGAGTTGGAGAAGAGGTAGAGAGGGCTCCACTGTCACTTTCTAAACCAGCTCTGACTTAGCTCAGACTTTCTGCCTGTAAGGCGTATTTGGGCGTAGCCCTGGCGATGTTCTCCCGGCTACGCTGAGGCACACAGCCTCCTCCCTGGTAGAATGCAATTCAGGAGCCCGGAGTGGTTTTCTCAGCCTCATCCATCACCTCCTGCATCACCCTGCTCCTTGATGCTGAAAATCAGTTGTCAAAATACTAGGAACCTGACCCTGCTTCATCTCTTAATTCCTCTCCAGCCATTTAAAGGCAGCCACCCCTGTGCATTAACTAATAAATGCCCCCTTGCGTTAACGTTCAGAAAGTCAGCTGTTGGCCCTCGAAGGTGTCAGCTTCGTGGGACCATGGGACTCCCTTCCATGTTGACACATTTACCCCACTGCCAACAACAGCTTCGTGGCACAGTGGATCTCCTCTTAGCTTAGATACCCTAGAAAACAGCTAAGGCAGGCTTTGCGGGCCGATGTCTTACTTAAAGGTGAAATTCCAGGGCAGAGAGAGAGAAGGAAGAGGACAGTTGAAATAGGGTGGGAAACGAGTACAGGGTGATGTGTTATCTCCCTGGCCCTGCTTTGCAACAGACTCCAAGCTACCAGAGCACGGCTCGACAGGTGTACCCTCTCAGACTGGTGAGATGTCACCAGACAGACCATATGGAAAAACCATGCCCAGAGTTGTGTCCTCCGCAGGGAGCAATGCAGTGCCTGTCCCTGTCTCCCGCTGGTCAAAGTGCTCCCAGAATGGAGTCCAACCCCCCTCCCGTCTGGGTTGCGTCACTGGAAGCAGCCCCCCGTCTCACGATATAAAGTCCACCTGCTTACTCGGCTCCGGCACTCAGGCATCCAAGCCCACTTGCTCAGGACTGTGCTTCAAGACTAACGATGCTCGTGGGCTACTCTGCGCCTCCACCAACCTCACAGGCATACAGACTTCATAATCCACGTGCCCATCGTATCTGCCAGGTTGACCAAAAGGCGGTCCCAGAAGACGACTCTGCACCCTGCAAGGCGTGAGGCCGAGCCTTGCACGGTGCGAGACCAATGATCCTCTGTTTGGTACCTGGTGCCACCTCTAACAGAAAATGATAATAATCTGACAATGATTCCCTTCCAGAAAGTAATTTGGACGTGTGCCGATGAAGAGTGTCTGCCAGACGGCAGTGCACTTGTCTTTCTTCTGCCCACCACAGCAAATTCAGGTCAGATAATTAGCACTCATCGTTATGACTTATGCTTTCTGAATTGCTGCAGTACTAGGAGTAGGAGGGAAAAGTTCTGAAACCTTCCATGGGGTTGTTGTTGCCATGGCAACCACACCCTTGGAATTCTCAGACTTATTCCCAGTCGGTGAACAGAAGATGTTCCAAACCAAATACTGAAAGAGTCCTAAAAGCCAAGCAGGAGGCGGGAGGACTGGGGGTTTGGGCAGTCCCCAGAGGCAGCAGTGAGGACAAATTAGCCCAGAAGGACAAGGATTCACCCTCATTCTGCCTCTCGACTGGTCTAGGGACCTGTGCCCCGCACACCTGTCCTTGTAACGTATCCGTCAGGGTGCTCCGTGCCCAGCCTCATCACAGCAGTGTGGGCTGCATCTGGGTGCTGCTCAGAAGGTGACGCACCTCTCGCTAGCTCCTGCCTCTGCAACCAGCCGGCTGCATGCCCATTGGTCAGCCACGCCCACTTTCTGGGCATTAACGTCAGCACCTCTATAAATGAAGGCTTCAGGCTGGCTACCTCCCAAGTTCTCTTTCTGTTCTAGGGCATGTGATGCAGCTATTAAATGGAATCGCTGACGTTCTGGTTAATGGCTGGTTGGTTTGGGATCTTCTCCTGTAGGGCACAAACTAAGATCCCCAGAGAGGTGAGGTTGAGGCTGCCCCGTCTGTAGAAAGTTCCTTGCAGGAGTGATAGCGCTAGGTCTTTCTTCAGACCTTGGAGGGAGCCGGGTGTTGTGCTTGCCTTTAGTTGGTTAGATCAGAAATCATCATCAGTAAGTTTTCTGTTTGTCTTCAAGTCGTTTCCAGTAATATTGTGAAGAATAGAGACAGCAAGCTGATAAGGAGGACATTTCGGTCCTCGTAACTAGCTTGAGAGAGGGTCTGACTACTCCATTTCTTCAGATGAGGATACAGAGGCTCAGAGAAGTCCAATAGCACTTAGCCACAAAGACAGGACACGTGCTGAGGCGTTCATCCCAAGCCTCTGGCTCTGCTTCAGTGTCAGCCTCTGTTCAGCATCCTCTCAATGTGAGAAGAAAAAACACCTACCCAGGTCTCAGGTACCCAACGTTATTACTAGGAGAAGCCTATGGATTTGAACTTGAACCTTGGCCCTGTCTGGCTTGTGGGAAGTACTTTGCAAACAATGGATTGCTGTCCTGCCTAGAGGAGGTGTGGATGTGCGTTCAATTTTTAAGACATAGAATTACTCGGTCAAACTTAAAGAGAAAGTCTTTGAATCTGCGGATCCTCCAGGAGGAGGGGGAGACCCAGGCAGGTTGATGTCGCCTTAGAGACAATTGGCCCCCAGTGTGTGTGGGGGGGAGTTCCGGTCCTCTTTCCAAAACACCGTGGGTGGCCTTTGTGCACCCTTTCTTTCAATCAAATGCGTCTGAAGTTTCACAAGATCCAGGAGGAGGATGGTTTGTACATGAAAAGCTACCTCTCCTTGAACAGCTTTTAAAAGTCTAATTTAAAATTTGAGTGTGTTTTGGGGGGACGGAGGAGACAAGGGGGACACAAGCCTAGGGAGAGGCAAGGCTGCAGGATTTAGAAGAAAGCAAAAAGGCCCTAAAATATTCATATGCCCCGTGAGAATTTGAGTGCTTGTCCCCCCAGATTTAAGGTCACCGTACACTGTGGCATGCCAGAGTAAACAGCAAATGTCTCAAGCTATTTGGTTTTAGTTTCTGATTTTTTTTGAGTTTTAAGTAGTTCATTCATATCTGGGAACAAAGCACCCATGTCTTAAATCTGATTTATAAATATATCTTGTTCCACACCAATTTAGAATTCAGACCCCTCCATTCCGTACTGAATTAAAATACCCAAGTCTGCCAGGAGCAGTCAGTTGAGATGAGTTTGAGGTTTTGGGTCTTTTATAATTTTGTTTTGTCTTATTTTTTAAAAAATACAGTATGAAATGATTTTAAGAAAAATTCCCAGGAAGATAATTTGGGCCAAAACAATCGAATGCTTAATGAACTCAGTTCCTGAGCCCGCTATTTTTATCCCCATTTCCATCTCCCTCCCACCGCAGCTGGGGTGGCAGCGTGGCAGCAGAGAGGCAGAGCCTAACTCGGCCCTCGCAGACAGTGATGGCGCTTGGGAGGGAGGCCGCAGATCTGTAGCTCGGTGCCGTCCTCCCAGCCCCCCACCCGGCGGTACTTCTGGGCTGGCACAGGGACAGACGCCGAGACATCCCGGCTGCTCTCCGAGAAACGACTTCCAATTCCTCGGCAGTTTGCTAATAAACATTCCCAGCAGGAAGGAGGCCATATCTGGAACCTGGAAGCATGTTTATAAGAAACGCTCATGAAGTCATCGGGGTCAAAGTTGATCTTCCTGTTATTGAACTTGGCTGAGAACCTTCCCTGGACTTTGGCAGCCAGCCGACATTCTTCGTTTAAATGGAGTAGTCGGGGGAAAAAGGTAAGGGCGCACCTTCAGAAAAAGTCGAGCCAGCCAGGGTGCTGCCCAGGCAGGCGGGGATCCTGACCAATGCCTCTCCCTTCCCGGGGAAGTGCTCTCTTCAGGGGCACTCTCAGAAGCTCAGCTTGGAGCAGTGGGGCACCTGGTCCCTTTGGTCACACAGCAGTCGCACTGCATGTACTGACCGCACGTCACTGACCTGATGGCTTGGGAACAGGCTTGGCCTCCTCTTCTCCTGATTGTGGGCGTGACTGTGGCTGGTGGTGTCTTGTCTCTGTCCCAGGGCTGTGCAGCTGGGCAGCAGGGCTCTGACTCCACCAGCCACAGGACAAGGGGTCATCCTGCAAACCGGCCATTCACTGAGGCCCCTATGTTTCTTTCCTGGGAAAGTTTCCGGTGGGGTCGTCCATTCACACCAGTGAGTGGGGAGGCATGGCCAGAGGGCTCTTGTAGGAAAAACACACAATCACAAAGCTTCATTCTCTAGGTTAAGTAGGCTTTTATGAGCCCTGGCAAAGCCGGCTCTCCCAAGCTGTGAAACCCCGGGGGCATTTATCATCTACCTGCGATGGCTGTTTCCACATCAGGGTCTCTGTGGGAAGCCCTCGCTCGCTGGGTGGTTTGTTTTTTAACTGAAGCTGTTGCAGGCTCTCTGCTGTGGCGGCCCCAGCTTTTACCATCACGGGAGCCTTCTTACTTTCACCATATTGAAAAGGCATTTCCTAAATTCATAATGTTTTAGACACATTATGGTCTTAGGATTGGATTGTGAGGTCTGCGTGGAAGAGGGTCCGGCCTGCCCCTCAACTCTGGCCCATTTCCTTAAGGAATTGGTGAATGCAAATACTACAGTTTTATATTTTTACAGCTGCCCATATTTTCTCATTTAATTCTCATAACTCCGGGAAGGAAGGCAAGGGTTACTATTCCCATTTCTCAGATAAGGAAATCGAGGTTAAGGAAACGTGTGATGCACGCAACTGTGCGTTTTGAACCCAGGGTTTCTGATCCCCACATGGCCTTTCTCCACCCTCGAGCCCCCTCCCCATCCCGGGGTAGCTCGTCACTGTACACCCAGCTCCCGGCCTCTGCCAACGCCGGGGCCCTACCCTGGCTTCTCCCACCTCATCATACATCCCTCCAGGCAGAGGGCTTTCCAGAAATGGGCACAGATGAACACCAAGCCCTCAAGCACTGGAATTCCATGCACAATGTTAAGTCTTTTCTTTTCCTTTTAGAATTGTCATTCCTTTAGGTCATCTCATCCCTAAATCTTCACTCAGGTATGTCGAAGGCTGGTCCTAATGCTTGTGTATTTGAGGGGCCTGGGCCCACGTGCCCACAGCCTGCAGCAGCCGGAAGCACAGTGCTGGGGGTCTAGGGAGGGAGCGAGGAGTGAAAGATGTACGGAGTGTCAGCAGCGCTCCCCGGGGGGCCTGGAAACCCTCGGGAAGGGAATAGGACTTCATGGAGGTTCAAGTCGAGATTGTCTTTGACTTAAAGCACGGGGAGACTCAAGGAAGCTGGACATGTGGGGGCGCTTGGGTGACCCTGGTCAGACCTGGCAGTTGGAACGTCATCCTCTGGGTTCCCACTCTGGAGGATGGGAAGCCATCGAGGGCTATTGGGATATGATGGTTGCAGGTCCAGATTTGTGTCTGGGGACTCTCCCCCTGGCAGAGAGAAAAGGGGGAAACAGGTGAGGAGGCAGGAGAAAGTCCCAGAAGGAAGAGAAGACCAAGTGAGGAAACAGCAGGTAGCTACAGCCTGGTGGCTGCAAGCCAGGCAGGAGGGTGGGATTTGGAATCTCAGAGGAGGAATCTGTGGACTTTGAGATTTATGAGGAAGGGATTTAGGGAGAGGATAATATAGGAGTTTCTGATTTGGGGGAACCTGGGTTGGGTGCGCACTTGACAGCCTGGAGAGGAGGGTTACAGGAGGAGTGGGATTTATTGGCACATCGTGGGGCAGGGAGGAAAGGGTGTCGGTGAGAAGGAGACACACCAGGGTCTTTAAAACTGCGGTGGGAGATGCTCACAGAACATTAGGGTTGGCATTTGGATCTGAGGCCAGGGCCAGACCAGGGATCTGGGAGCTTCTGTCCTCACTCACGGTGAGGGAGCTGATAAACCTCCTAGAGGCAAGGTGCAGAGGGCGAGAAGAGGGTGGTCCTGGGGCGATGCCGGCCCAGAGGCAGAGGAGCCCAGGGAGATGCCTCCATTTTCCTTTCCGCTGACGTTCAGGAAAGCCACACATTGCTATGTGGGTGAGTCCCCAAAAGCTTTCAGCATCAGCAAGTACCTCCGAGCCCTGGAGCTGAGGAACCTTGACCACTGCAGCCGCAGGTCTATTCACAGAGGTGCCTTGTGGAGAGAGTGCTGGGTCTGTCTGTTCATACCTCCCCTCTCCTCCTTCTGTCTCAGGCAGCTCAGTCCACTGTGCAAATTAAAATCACACAAGCAAGCAAGAGCACTTCTTCAAGGGAGCTCTGGCCTTTGAAACCTCCTGGCTCTGCTGGCCAGGATGGCACAGATGGTTTGATCACAGTTCAGCATCAGTGCCCCATGGGAACCTTTGCATGCCACTGGCTGCATCCTTGTTCTGCAGGACACCTCCTCTTCCTGGGCTCTGGTCACCCTGGAAGAGGGCTTCTGCCCAGTAAGCACATGTCAGAGGAGTCCTCCACTGCTGGCTGGGCCAGGCAGCTCTGCTGACAATCACAGTGGCTCTGCCACAAAAATGTCAATGGGTGACATTGCTCGTGGATAGAAATGTCCACTCCTGAATTAGGGCAAGAGGTACCCCAAGTGCAGAGAAGCCCCCGACTCTGTCTCCAGAATCTTCTGAGACCACCGTCAGAGCTGGCTTGCCTCCTGGTTGAAGGCTGTCTGGACGAGAGTGACGTGCAGTAACTCCCCTGGGGTGATAGGCCAGCAGGACAGTGCCAAGGTGTGGGGAAGGCTGCACCTGTGGCAAAGTGGAAGGCCTGTGAGTCCCAGTGAAGATGCTGTGGGAAGGAGGCTGGAAGCTGATGGAGGAAGTGCCTGCAGAAGTGTGGATTTCCCCAGGTTGTCAAAGGCGCCTCCTTCATGCCGGCGCCCAAGGCTCAGCTGTTCAGAGAAAGGCTCACCCCTCCCTGACTCCTGCTTCACCGTCCTTCCCGGCCCCTTCCCCACTGACTTAGAGACCAGCGCCGCCCTTACCCCCGTCTCCTTCCTGCACTGGGGCAACCACTCCTGCTCACAGCTGGCTCCACACTCAGACCTAGGTCAGCCCTGCTTGGGGGAAATTTTTTTCACAAGGATCAGCTAAGAAATAAAGATACGAGACCAATACTTCATTCAGTCTGTAGTGATTCTTATGGCAGAAACAAATTAACACAGAATAAAAGTGACCGTGGCTAAAATGCTTATGGTCCAATTGCCAAAAGACTCAAAATGTCTTGGCAGACCTACATCTGTAAAAATGATCTAGAAAATATTGGAATTCAAAATTATGATGACTGCAATAAAAAGTATACACTGGCAAAAGCTAAGATTAATTTTAAAAATATGTGGACAAAGAAAGATTTGTGAATCAAAGCTTGACTGTGAAATTTACTTGGGAGAGAACTGATTTTGATGAAAATAATTTAGCTAAATAATTTCTCGACCAACTTTCTGTACAGAAGCTTAATACTTCAAGTGTTTCTATTTTAATTTTAAATTGGTTTAACTAGACTTGCTCCAGAAAATACTTTCTCCACAAAAACTTGGTACTGATATAATTATGTTTCAGACATTTGCTCTCATAAAATGTTATCAAAGTATTTCCAGAATGTAAAATATGGGGACTAAACAGCAGAATCAAAATGCTATAAACCAACTTCTGGTTCCAGACAAAATGGGATAGACAAACGTCTTCCTAATGCCCTCACCGCCACTAAGTACAGCTACAAAAACACAGAGGTTATATACAAAATAAACATATGGCTCTGAATGGGAGAAGAAAGAACACAACTGGCTAGGAAACGAGGTCCTTGAGAAACAGCACAGTGGTGAGTGCCCTGGGTTTCCCTTTTGCCCCCTATATATCCTGAATGAGATGCCAAAGAGGCTTGCAGCCCCAAAACATCAACTGATACAGATTTTTAACAGCCTCAGAAAAGCTTGTTTTCTCTAGCCAGAACACCAGGACACGAGTTATTTAGATATTACCATGGATGAAAATTATCCACAAATGAAAATTTTGGTAAATTAGACTTTATCAAAATTTAAAACTTTTGCTCCACAAAAGACCCTGATGAGAGGATGAAACATCAAGACACAGACTGGGAGAATAAATCTGCAAAACACACATCTGACAAAGGACCCGCATAAAGAATTCTCAAAACTCAACAGTAAAAGTACAAGTAATTCAATTAGAAAATGGGCAAAAACAGACCCTTCAGCAAAGAGGATAGATAGATGGCAAATAAGCACATCAAAATATGTGCAACACCATCACGTATTAGGGAAATGTGTCCTAGAACCACAATGAGATATTATTACACATCTATGGGAATAGCTAAGATAAAAAATTGTGACAATACCAGATCCTATCAAGGATCTTGAATACACTTTTGTGGGAAATGCAAATGGTACAAATTCTCTGGAAAATAGTTTAGCAGTTTCCTAAAAATCTAAGCATGTAATTATATGACCCAGCAGTCATACTCCTGACCATGTACCCCAGAGAAATGAGAATCTCTGTCCACCCAAAAATCTGGGTGTGAGGGTTCATAGCAGCTTTATTTATAAAAGCCAAGTGCTGGAAAGAGCTCACATATCCTCCACTGGGTGAATGGCCAAGTACACGGCTGTGCACTCTATCACGGGACTCTACTCAGCAGTAAAAAGGAGTGAACTAACACACACAGGATAATTTGGATGGATCTCAAGGGCATTGTGGTGAGTGAAAAAAGCCAATCTCAAAAGTTCGTATATAGCAGGATTCCGTTTATGTAACGCTCTGTTGCTAAGGTGGTTACAGACATAGAGAACAGATTAGTGCTACAAGGGTTTAGGGATGGGAAGCAGCGGAAGGAAATGCTATGACTCTAAAGGAATAGCACAGAGATCTTCTTGGTGGTGGGAGAGCTCTGCATCTTGACTGTGGTGACTACACCAACCCACACCTCTGATAAAATTTCATGGAACTAAATACACACACACGAGTGCGTGCCAAACTGGCAAAATCAGAATAATGTCTGTGAATTGTCCAATGTTAATTTTCTGCTTTTGGTACTGTGTAATTACATAAGCTGTTGCCATTGACTAAAGCTGGCTGAAGGCTTCATGGTGACGCTCTGTATCACGTTTGCAACTTCCTGCGAATCGATAACTCTTTCAAAATAAATGGTTAAATGCAATGCTATGTACCCATGTGCCCAGGCTTTAAAGAAGCTATGCCTTACTCTTAGCTCTAAAATTCTCTGACCTGACCCATCTGGGCTCATTCCCAAATCTAACCTTGATAATTAATAAGGACTGTTTTTACATTGATAATATTTGCCATTTTGCAAACCTAGCAAATTCCTTTGAATCCCTATGGTTTTACATATGCCATTTTCTTCATTTAAAGACTATTTATGCCCCCTTCTCAGGCATAATGTCAGCTCTTCTTAAAAATTCAGTTCCAAATTTATTCCTCTGGTGCTTGCATTTTAATGAGATTTAAGTATATCAATGATATATTATGAATATATGGATTGCATATTGATAAGAATTGTATAAATACATATTTGTGTGTGTGTATGTTGCATATCATATAGCAATCATGTATTATATAGCATATATCATATTATAACTCAATCACAGCTCGTCTTATGGAAACACAGTTTTGATGGTAAAGGGTAGCAGAATGTGTCACCCAAAAGTATGCCTCTTAGATGTAAGAAATATTTGAGCTGATTATTTTGAGAAACTGCAGACACAAGAGAAGCTCTGAAAACAGAGTAGAAGTAGGGGAAATCTACCTTCGTAAAAGGCCCTCCATCTGTCAGTGTCTCCTGCTCAGTGGAGAAGGTACCCACTGAAATCTGTGTCGCAACGTCACCCTTGTTTGCCTGCTTTTCCTGTCACTTCCCAGACTGGTCTCCTCACTCCCAACATCTTTCTTCTGTCTTTAGGTGTGCACGTTGAAAAACTTCTGTTTGTTTTGCTCTTGTTAATCTTTTATCATAAAGGGTGTCAGCCAGGAGCTCAGAAGGGTAGAGGGATGTTATCATTCCTCCTCTACAATGGGAATAACTGTGATTCAGTCGCCAAAGGAGAAATGAATCTGCATACTTTTAATCTACGTGACCAACCTGAAAGCCTAGGTGCGTGGGTACATGTACGTATATACACACATGCATGTACATGCTGTTTTGGCTGTACATCAACATACATCAAGATATATATGTGTATACATATATATGACATGTGTATATAATGTGTATAAAATATATATGTATATTTTCTATATGTACATACAAAAAATATCATAGTGTGACATATATACATTACACATCTATAATACATATTACATGCACACAGACATACACCCATGCCTGCTATACTGGCTATCTATCTTTCTACTGGATATGTCATGGTACGACACGGATCTATATGGTACGTGTTTCTACCTTGCACAGGTGCATGCACACGCACACGGGCTATCACTTGGTCACGACGTTTGCAATTCTGATGGAGACTTCCCTGCACCCACTTCGATGACTGTTGTGTCATGGCTTTCTCAGAACGACTCCCCTGACCAGTGTCTTTTTTTTTTTTTTACATCTTTATTGGAGTATAATTGCTTTACGATGGCGTGTTAGTTTCTGCTGTACAACAAAGTGAATCCCCTATACATACACATATATCACCATATCCCCCCCCCCACGCGTCTCCCTCCCCCCTCCCTATGCCACCCTCTAGGTGGACACGAAGCACCAAGCCTGACCAGGGTCCCGAGGTGAGGGTCAGGATGCCGTGCTGGAGTCACGTGCCCCTGGTCCCTCTCAGCTTAGGACCTTCTGCCAGAGTCCACGCCAGGCCGGGGGCTCCTGCTGCCCACCAAGGCAGAGCTCTGGGTGCCGACTCCTGGACCTCAGGCCAAACTTTCTTCCCTCTTTCCAAGTATTCTGCATCTGGTACCCGGAGCCCCAGGCTTTGACTGCAGGGGGAGGGGGAGGGGGGCAGCAGCTACTGTCCCCTGTCCACCCCCTCCCTGGCCAGTGGCTCTCCGGACAGGACCAGGCATCCACCCACCTCACAGCTCCAGGGTCTGGAGGCCTCGTGGAGCAGAGGCGAGAGGACCCTCAGAGTGGTGGTGACTGCTCTTTTTGGAGAAACTTTATCCCAGTGCCGCCTCTCTGATTTACAATCCCTGTATCCTTAATCTGGCTGGAGGGTCCAAGATGGGTAAAATCAGTTCTTAGCCATATCCTTTGTGAGTTCTGAGCATGGCAATCTGTCACACTCTCACTTCAGTGACAGAAGTGATAGAGAGTTACTATCCTTTACCAAAAAGCAATTACATTTCAAACTATTTGGTGATGAAATGGATCAAGAGAGGAGAAGACAAATCAATCTTTCCCTAGTGGCCTTTGCAAGTAAACTCCCAGGGTTCTGAGACCTCAAAGTCCCTTTCACATTGAGCATCCAGAACATTCTATGCTAAGCACTGGCCATATGGTCCCTTAAGCCAGGTGCAAAAGCAGCCGCTGTTGACCCAACACCATCTCACACACCCTGTGACTGGCCTCAGCCACCTGAAGCTTTACTGGCCTGGGACGCCCGGTCTTTCAGAGGCCTTGATGGGAAAATAGTCTTTGGGGCCCTTCTCCATCTTGAAAGGAGGTTCACGCAGGTAGGTGAGGTTGGCAGTTTGCTCTCTTGACGGAACTCAAAGAAAGCCTTTAGAGGGGGGTCCTCCCTCAGGTCATCTGCTGTCTGAGTAAGCATGTGTTACAAGATCCTAGTGGGAAGACCTGTTCCAGGTAGAGTTTACATACGTGTGGCATTTGTATTTTACGTTCCTTTGACTTCGTGGCTCCTCTCCAGTTGTTTCAAGAGCTTAGGCATGCTTGCTTATAGAGTTGGAACATTTTAAGACAGGGCAGCAAAATGTCATAAAACTGCAACGTCTAAAGCATCAGGTACGATGGAAAGAATTCCATGATTCGTTTCAGCTGCAGGCCTGAAGGGAAAGGTCCAGAGGGATATGTGACCCAGCCCCTGCCCGGGCCAGCAGGGGGTCTCCTGGGCTCCGAGGGCTCGTGGCACCGGCTGGCAGCAGCTCAGGGTACGGCCACACCAAGACGTGCTTTGGACTCGCTGGGCGGGCATCTGTGTGCTGGGGCTATTTCAGAAGGTTGATCACTGACTTACTCCAAACCAGTGAGAGATTCAAGAAACCCGGACCTCGGGAGTTCGCAGGACCTGGCAGAGCGGACCCTCGGCCAGCCTCAAGCAAAATCTAGAATCCCGCTCTCTTCTGCATTTGGTGATGGAAGGGAACCCCAAACTGATCTGGGCCAGGCTTTGCTCAGAGGGAGAGAGAAACCGGCAGAACGGGAAGCTTGGTCTTAACTCGTGTTACTACAGCAGCACGTTTTTCAGTTCCCTAGATGTGCGTAAGCCCGTGGACCGGCAAGGGATGGGAGGGAGAGACTGGGGGACCCTCTGGGCAGGTGGGTGGAGGAGGCCGCTGCCAGGCGGGTACCACCGAGTGCCAGCTGGGTGGCCGTGGGCAAATGGCCTAACCCCACCGAAGCTGTTTCCTCTTCCGTAAAATCCTTTGGTGATGTTTCCCTGCTGGAGGAAAGCAGAAGAGAGCAGGCACTGACTCCAGGAAGTAAAGGTATTTGGGTTTTACTGTATTAGGAGATCGGCTTTTCTGTTTCAGTCAGGAGATAGAGCTGCCCCGGGGAACTCCATCATTATGTCAGGCCTCTCAAGTCAGAGCCGACTTGCTATTGGATGGCAGTTCTGACCATGTGACCACAGGGCGCATCTCCATCCATGGATGTGACCTGACACACGGTAGTCCGGGCCTCATAGCAGCTTGCGCCAAGCCCTGTGGACGTCCTATATGCCGGGGGACTCAGGACTCAGCTTAAGCAGCAAATTCTCAGGACACCGTGACTGAGCACTTCCCCGTAGGTCTTAAACGGGCATTTTAAACGCCTCCAAAGGGGTGCGTGTCAGACGTAGTCCTTGCTGCCGCTGTCCTAGAGTGCACCTGGCCCGTGGCCTGTGGCTTCACGTAGCATCCTGGGCCCAGCTGCCTGGAGGAGTTGGCCCTGGGTCCTGATGCTGAGTTAGATACATTAATAAACATGTTTTCAGGGCTCCCTCCTCCCTGAAATGTGCCCTGATATCTAGCACATTAACAAGTAAGTGCTGTTAGGGGAATAGAAACCAGAATTATACCATCAGAAATCATATTTAGGGGCAAAATCTTTTCCCTCTTGTGATCGCAAGCTGGCGTTTTTATTTTAATAAAAAACCGAAGTGATGACTAGCTCTACCCTCCTTGGCACTTAAGAAAGGGACATTTCAGACACAGGGAGCTTACCTCTGGAATTAAAACTCTGACAATCTGGGAAGCTTCGGTTTGTTTTAATTCTGGAAGCAAACTAAAACTGTATTTTCTAAGGAGGAGGAAGAAAGAAAGGGTCAGACAGCAGAATGAAAAATAACTTACGTTCGAGGCACAGATTTTTTAACAAACGAAACCCAGAATTGCAACTTGTACAAAGTAGAAATTTGTCATTATTATTATTTAAAAGAGAGTGTAAGGGTCTTCCTTTGTCTGAGAGCCTTTTCTTGTCCAATTCTGCCCCAGTGGCATTTTTCATGCCTCGGTCCCTGTGCTCATTTTAGGAAAATCACCCAGGTCTTAGAGACACAGTATCTATTAATTCAATGGTACTCATTGCAAAAAACACAGAAGACAGTCCAACCTGGCAAGGTTTACGCCATTTATCTTGAACAAAGACCAATTTTTCTGTCACCAGAGCTACCAGAGGCCAGACTTCTTCAGAGACTGAAGTTTAAACCCCTGTTTATTTGGTTACGGCACCAAAGCCTTTTCTTTATGTTCCAGCAGTTTTGGAAAGCCAGCTGTTCTAAATTTGGTTTAAAACATTCATTAAAGTCACCAATAAATGAAAGAGAGAAGGAACCGAGCTGGCTTTGCATGAGGAAAACGCTCTCAAGTTTCCTTAAACAAGACAGGCCTTCCTTCTAGATCGGTTTTATATTTGGGGGTCTTTCGGGGATTGTTTCCATCCAGGCCTGCAGGGGAAGGCTCTTCCATCCTGCCTCTCCTCCTGGGAGCCCAGCTGCCCTGACGCCGGGCAACCGAGGGCCAGCCCAGCAGGCTGAGAGCGGTAGTAGGCTGAACCTTCAGCGAGCTTGGCAGGAGGGGCAAAGAGGCCCCAGGCCAGCTGTCAGGACCGCCCCCCCCCACCTCTGCCCACAGTCCCAGGTGCAAGAGCATTTTCACCATGAACGTGATTGAGTGGGTCGCCAATGAGCAGTGCTGGGAACGGAAATCCTTCATTAAGGAGCACGTCCAACACTGCGCTGAGATCACCTGTCTGGAGTAAAAGGCTAACCTCCTCCTAGACACGGCAAGGCCCAGAGAGGCAGACCCCTCCCCTCCGAGACCCCCGTGCCCCTCACTGGCTCTCAGAGAGCTCAGGGCTCCCTCCACTCAGAGGCGGGCTCTGAAATGCTCCTACCAGGAAATGGAACCACCACGAATGAGTATATTATGTGCACCAGTCCTTAGATTCTTAGATCTTTATCACAGAACATTGAACAGAATTGCAACATTTCTGAAAACAGAGAATCTAAGCTAAACACGTCGCCAAAAACAAAGGTTCCAAGTGATGGTGGCTTCTTTCTCCCCAAAACACAACACACATCATGAGGACTCAGAACTCCTCTTGGCAAACCGCTTTTGAGTCCTTAATCAATGTGCTGAATGGAACACCCCCTTCCACCTGGGGGCCCTTGCCCTCGCTGACCCCACCTCACAAGGAGGCCCTGCCTCGGCCTACTGCCCATCACACCCTCCGCCTTCAGCCTGTCTCACGCCCCGCCCCCCTGAATTTTCCCAAGTCTGCTTTGACCCCAGAGCCCTATGTTGCCGTCGTTCCTACCTTCACTCTTCCAGGTACAAAGCTCATCTCTCCACCTGGGCCCTGAGCCTCTTGGGAGCTGGGTCCCTCTGGGACCCATGGCCACCAGGACAGGCGTGACACCCAAGGAACACGAGTCCCCACATCAGAAGTCTCCTGAATGAAAACACTTCCTCACGTGGCATTACAATACGTCACGGTGAAAAAACGTTTCCCAAGATCCAGTGAGGTAGGTGTGCTGAGTGCAGCCCAGAACCATACCGTAGCCCTCCTGTACGCGCGCCCTACGGGGGACACTGTTAACACTCTTGGCCGCACCGCTCCGGGAAGGTCACAGGCCGAAAGCAGTGTGAATTGGAACCGTGTCCAAATTGGAATTTTATCTGTCACCATTTGGCTTCAACTTGGATCGCTAAGCTCCAGGCTTTACTCAGACTGGAATTATTCAATAGAGAGCTCACTGTTGTGTGGCATTTTGTAAAAGTGTATATGAAAAAAAAAAAGAGAGAGGAGAAAAACACTTGGGCATGCTGCCCACATATGTATTTTGTTTGGAAAGGACCATTTTCTGAACTCCAGGAATGAAAAGGAGATCTAATTTATTAGCATTTCAAAACTCGTCTCGGCCACAGAAGGGGTAAACAGGGCGATCATGATTAATCTGAATTGAAAAGGCACATTTTGTTTGTTAGGTCCCTAAACTATCCAAGCTACATGTTTTGTAATACTTCAGATGTTTTTTTCCTCCCTACCCTTCAGAAGTGACAGAGAAAAAATCCATTTCTTGGCCGGAGTAATCTCAGATAAATTAATATCATTTTTCATATAAATTTGTTTGGGGATACTTGAAACTGTAGCGTAACCTATTGGTTTCATTATTTGAATAAAGTTCGAGAAATCCTACAGCTGTTTGCTGTCTAAATTTAAACCTACTGTCCATTTCAGCTGGTTTTCACTTAATGTACGTTTCACCTGGTGCCTCAATAATGTTTTAATATAAAAGTACAGGCTTGTGAAACATATGCTTAGGGTTCCTCTGAACCTTAATGGCGACAGCAGGGGTAACAATTAGCAGTTTTGTTTTCCAGGGCTTGAAAGTTTTTCCTGGGCTGCTTCCAAAAACTTGGTTCCTCATTTCTTGACATTTTTGGAGTTTGGAATCAATGACCCACGTTGCCCTTCCATAAGAGTGTCAAGCGTAGAATAAAAAATTGCATCACATCATTTTTCATCATGGCCAGATGAGGTCTGAGTGGAGGAACGAGGAACAGGACAGAGCGAACATCTGAGAAATTGGCTTTGCAAGCTGGAATGCGATTCTGCTCAAAGGGGCCACTTTTTCCCCCCTTTCTCTCCAAAACAGGCAGGTTGTAGACAGATCTGGGTCTTAGCCTGCCACCCCAAGGGCCCCAGTGTCAAGAAATAGTGATAGAACACCGTTCATTTAGGCAACATCTGTAACGCATATAGCAAATTATTAATAGCCCAATATGCCAATCTGCCACTGTGCATTTTTGACAGAGTGGGGCCGGGAGCACGGAAGTTTTGCAGCTCAGAAATGAAAACGGTGCTCCCGATGAAAATTAAACACAGGTGCTTTGAATTTGCGTGCTCGAAAGTGAACATCGCTGGCTGCTTTGTGGGGACCAAAAGTGACCGTGCTTCCAGCCTGGCTAAAAGGTTAACGGAGCTCGTCTGCGGCGTACGTAGGCATCAGTGTTACCGACATGGTGTTCTGTCACTGGATGCTGGTGGCTGCGATGCTGGTGGTACTGTGAAGGGCCAATTATGCAATGGAGGGTGCTGTGGAGGACCAGGGAGTGGAAGCCTTTTGCTTACAAAGAAAACACACACAAAGCCGCAGCACAAATCAAAGCCCACGGCGAGGGGGAGCTGTTTAGATGCACCGTGCGCCATCCCCTATTATTAGCCACCACTCAGGATTTCTGAGACAACTTTCCTCCTCCCACTGCAAATCTTCACTTCTATTTTCCTTTCTTTCTTTTTTTAAACGGTAACAAAATCTTATGTTCATTGCTTACAAATTAACACAAGGAAAACAACCTTTTTCTTTTTCCCGGAATGTCATCGTTTGAATTTCCCAACTACCTACATCCGTATGCTGCCTTTGTTTTGAAACCACTTTGCTTAGCATCTGCAGAGTAAAGGCTGTGCTTGAACTTCCTGCCATATTTTAGCTGCTTTCCCTTGACTTCACGTTAACCTTAAAGATGCTGCTGCGAGGCGCTCAGGGAGTCGCAGACTGACCCACACGAACCTCACGTTTGCCGCTTCTCACTCTCTGCCAACCCTTTTTATGAGCAGACACTTCCGGGATGAACTCAGCACCTGTCCGCAAACCATTATGCTGCTGGGCAGAGAGTGGCACTGAGACAGACGGAGGCCAACATGTTCTCAAACCCAGCTGTAACGGGGCAAAATCCTGAAAACTGTTCCCATGTGATTCTTCTGTCTTTGCCAGAGTTACCTAGAGGACACCACTGCCTGATGGGCCATTAGGCTCCATCACCCAGAGAAAGAAAGGCAGAGTGGGATAATTTCCAGCTCTGTGCAGGCACAGAGGAAAAAACGATGATGCCAGGCAAGAGTTTTGCCAGTAGGACAGCTGTGGGGAAATGGCATTTGCAGATTTTTCAGCACCTCCTTCTAGCCTATTCAGCTGAGCTTGAGGGCTCAGCCTGAGTGTGCCCATGACAGGGAAAGTAGAGGAAACAAGGCCCCTTCTCCAGCTCTGGGGATAAGACAGGGCACAAGGCAGGAGAGTGGGTTGGGCACGTCTTAGTCTTAATTACTGAGATGTTCAGGGCTTCCCTGGTGGCGCAGTGGTTGAGAGTCCGCCTGCCGATGCAGGGGACGTGGGATCGTGCCCCGGTCCGGGAAGATCCCACATGCCGCGGAGCGGCTGGGCCTGTGAGCCATGGCCGCTGAGCCTGTGCGTCCGGAGCCTGTGCTCTGCAATGGGAGAGGCCACAACAGTGAGAGGCCCACGTACAGCAAAAAAAAAAAAAAAAAAAAGAAAAGATGTTCAGGGACCTCCAAGGAGGCATCTTAGTTGCTTTACGTTCGTATAACAAAAACACCAGAGGCTAGATGGCCTGTAGACAACAGAACTGTATTTCTCACGATTCTGGAGGCTGGGAAGTCCACGATCAAGGTGCTGGCAGACTCTGTGTCTGCTGAGGCCCCCCTCCTGGTTCACAGACGGCTGTCTTCTCTCTGTGTCTCCACATGGAAGAAGGTGTGAGGGACCTCTCTGGGGTCTCTTCTTATAAATAGGGCACTGATCCCACTCACAAGGGCTCCACCCTCATGACTTATCGCCTCCCAAATGTCCCATCTACCAACACCATTCCCTTGGGGGTTAGGGTCCAACATATGAATTCGGGGGGAATAATTAATACTGAGTCCAGTGCAGGAGGCCTTCTTGTTCTCTGCCCTGCTTGAGACCCCAGGTGGCAGCTGCCAGACAGCCTGGTATAGGTGCTGCCTTCAAGCAGCGGCAGAAGTCGAGTGGGGCCAAACCACGGAACTCTGAGCCAGCTGATGGGAACGGTCACAGGTGGAGAAAGCAGGAGGCCCTGGGGACCACACGGACAGCAGGGCTCCAAATCTTCTCCTCCACACCCCTCTGCAGACCCCTGGGTAGGAGAGGAGAGGGGAGGGCAGCCTCACAGCAATTGACCACATATCTGCAAGAGAAAACAGAGAACTACCTAAAGGGATCCTTTAAATCATCGGGTCTGAATGAGCTTAACACCAGGCTGGTTATTTAGCTACTTTTTTCCCTACTAATCAATAGGTAGGTAGTGGTGAGCAGCATTAGTTATAAATAAAACGATTTTGTGTTTCTCTCCACGTGAACTACAATATGTCAATTCTGGGAAAGTTTCACAGTCGAGTAAACTGTGGATCTGTTCGCTGTGTTTCCTCCCCAACCAGGTAGAACTGCCAACACGGAAGAGGATTCTCTTAGGAAAAGTGTCAGAACGCCTGGAGCTCCCAGGATGCTCCTGTTTTCTGTGGTTACAGCCAAAGGCTCCAATGTGTGTCCGAAGCTAGGGAGAGAGGGCCATTTTATCCCAACGTGTCCTGAAACCCTCTGTGCACCAGACCCGGTACTAGGTATGGGGGAAACACAAGGTACCCTTGAGGGGTCTGTAGATTGGAGGAAGAGAAAGGCTTTGATCTGGCTGACCCTGAAAGACAAGGGTGGTCTTACCTCTCATGGGAGAGTTCAGCCCATTGGCAGGTTACGTAACATGGTTTACCTGGATTTACCACTTGTACGTATTTTTTTCCATTGTTGTTTCTTCTTCTTCCTTTGTTTCTGCTGATTTGATCAGATTACTAGTCATTCCTTCTCTCCTTGTTAACGTGACCGTTTTGCTCTGCCTTTTTTCGCCACTCTTGGCCACCTCCTGCGTTGGGCATCTTCCACTCCTCCCACAGCCCGTCTCCACCCCTGTCCTCCACCCTGTGCCCAGGGGCTGAGCTGGCTGCCTCACCAGGCTTCCTTGCTCTGGGTGTCTGGTTAGCTTCAGGTGATGGGGCATCAGGTGGAAACCGGGGGAAAGGTGCTTGTGCTCAGTACGTGGATCCCGCCTGGAGCTCCCGGGATGCTCGTGTTTTCTGTGGTTACAGCCAAAGGCTCCAATGTGCGCTCGAAGCACACCTTCCATTCCAACTGCAGCCCCAAATGGGGTTGGAATCCTTGGGGGAAGAACCTCAGTTCCTGCCAGCACTTCCCTCCACAGCCTGGTGACTGTTCTGGCTCTGTGTCCAGACTCTGGTCCCGCTGACCCTGCCCCCTCCTCTTCCCATCTGGGTCAGGGGCAGCAGAGAATCACAGATCCCTGGGGCCCTGTGAGTTCCCAATTGGAGTGTGCTTCCCGCTGGGATGGGCTGAGAAAACTCCCCTTCTCGGGAAAACTCAGACAAATATTTCTCTAAAATGATGTAAAAACAGATTCTACGTCTTCCCCCCAAAGATATCCTATTCCTCCACTTCTGCTGTGACCCTCAATTACTTTCCTACCCTCGCGTCCCCAGACGAGGCCTGGGAATGACTTATTTCCCCCTTTCACAGCCCCCCACTCACTCCCGGGTTTGCCGGGTAATTTATTACTTGATTTCAAGATTATTATTAGAATTTCCTTTGCACTGTGTCTGTTCTGTCTCGAGAACCTCAGGCATCTGCAGACATTCTGCTGTCATTCACTCAGCTGTAACCGCACAGTGAAGACGCGTCTGGCCGCCGTGTCTTCCCTTTACTGTCCTCTGTCCCTGTCCGATAGGTTCCTTTGAACATAACGTTTTAAAATTAACAGTTAAAACAACCGCTTTGCATCAGTGAGAGGCATACTCCTGTTCATAATCTCTTAGGAAGACACTCGGGTTGTCAGTGTAGAGAATTCGAGCCCAAGGCAGCCTGTTTCCTACCTTGATTTTCAACTACCCAGTTATAAAACTCTAACTCTGCCCATAGATTGTTGGGATTATCAGACTTTGGGGTCTGATATTTCGCCCAGAAATTATGAAGAGATTTCTCTCTGAAGACCAGAGTTTCCCTGACTGTTGCCTTTGATGTGTAAAGTTTCCTCAACAGCTGGAAGGTGGGATTATCTTTCAGTTTCAGGAGATAATAGTGAATGGATTCGTATCCATTGTTTGGTAATATTTGGCACTGGAAAAAAAAAAGTTTTACACTCTGTTTCAGTCTTTGGACGCAGTTTTGGAGATGCTCAATACTATGTGATCAATTTCTTCTTTTCAACGTGTAGTAAAATTACCAAGTATTAGAAAAGATAAACTCCGGGTTTTCAATGTGTTTGAGCCCAGTTTGATCTAAAAAACAAACAGACAAACAGACCACTTGAGCTTGAACTTTAAATATCATATTTCAACCCTGAGCTGCCAGGTGCAGCGTATTCAAGGACCAAATACTTCACTGAGACACGCCTCTGGGTAAGCTACTCAGGATGGCTCTGCAGACGTCACCAAGGCCAAGCAGACATGTTCTAACCTGCATCCTGGAAGTTCAAGAGGCTTCTCCCTTGACCTTCTGAGCATTTCCGTGGGGAGGAGCTGTGCCTCGTGTGCTCTCTGCTCAAAGGGTGCGTGCGCGGGTGCTGCCGGAGGGTACTCACGGCTCTCACGCCTTGGGTGGGGGGTCCAGGGCTGACTGCCGCCTTCCGTGAACCAGGCAGATCTGCACTGCACCAGGCGCCATCACCTGTGTTCAGGTGCCACGTGATCCAAAGTCTTGCCGCAAAACATGCTTTTCCATCACAGTTTATAAGATAAATATTAACTGAATTCAAAATCTCCTCTCTGGTAGCATTGATTGGCTGTGACGAAGTGTCGACAAGCCCAGGCCATGAGCGCTTCCCTGGCACAGAGACCATGCCCTCCTGCCCTCGGTGGTTCTGTCCACCTGGAAAGCTCAGTAGCAGCTGCCCTGCACACACGCAGGAAGTTTCCCTAACAGGTTGCAACGTGCAGCAGCGCCACGGCAGCAAACGGGGCCAGAAGCATGTTCTGCCTCCTTCTCTGTTGTTTGCTGCCGGGGGTACGAGTGCTCCAGCAGAGTTGCCGCTGGAATCGTTTCTCATGGTTTTCAACTTGAAGGGTGTGATTCTGAAGGATGGTTGCTTACATCACCTGTTTTAGACTTCGGTGGAGCACTTGAGCCACATATTCGCTTTTTAAAAACTATTTGACTGTAACTACTGTGCTAACTACAATCTGATGCTTGCCGACTGCCTCTACGAGGACTAAATCGTGAGCCGCCGCAGCTGCTGACCTTCAACACCCCCTGAAAGGAGCTCGGAGCGGAGAGCAGGAAGGAGGCCCTCTGTGCTCTGGGAGAAACTGTCAGGACAGGTCTTCAGGTGGTTAGATATCTTCAGGAGATTACATGGGACTGATTCTAGCATCTCCTCATGTCTGGAAAAGCACTAAGGTCATTGATGGCGACATCTGCCCCTCGTGACTCGCAGCCAGCCTCTGCCAACACGCATGCTTGACTGCATGTCCACACCCCCTTCACGAAAATCACGTGTGGCACTGACCTTCCCCCTGCCTCTTTGGAGCGGTTTCTCAGAGCTATGCTGTCTCCTGGGCTACAGTCCTCATTTTGCCCCAAATAAAACTGAACTCACAACTCTCACATTGTGCATTTTTCTCCAGGGTGCATTTTTTTTTCAGTCGACAGCAGTATAACACAAATGCAAGTACGACTGTGACACATAACACCAGGTGACATAAAATAATGTGTGGGAAAGTGAATTACACGAAGTGAATATTATCGGGATGAACTCTCTCCTTGTAACACTGGGCAAACTTCAAGAACGCAAGGCAGTTGCTATAAAATCCTGATTATTTTCACAGTTCCCCTTCCCGAGAAGGACACTGATGAAATTGTATCATTTCTCTTTTTTTCTCTGAAACCACAGTTTTGTAACTGCTGGGACCCACCTGAGGGTCTAAGGACCACGCAGTGCTGAGCTGCAAAATGGCTGTGCTGCCCACGGCACCCCCTTTGGCCACCTGCCTCCCAGTCTTGCCTCTGGTTGGAGCCGTTGTGGGTCAGCCAGCTGGCACTGCAGCCTGCTGGACCCCAGGCTGCAAGGAGTCACAGTGGCCCTGGGATTCCTAAGGCCTCTCCTGCTTGTGAAGCAGTGGGTCCAACTCCAACTCTGCACATCAGGAAGCCAGACATGGTTACTTAACTCTTCCCGGCCATCAAATGTGACATCCTGGCTGTTTCCTCTGGTACCAAATTCCACCAGTTACTAAACTTCTAGGACAGAGTTTTTGATGGCCACTCACGATTCCAACATTCTACATAATTGACTTTCCCTAGTTGAGTCCAGAGCAAAAACTACAAAAGGTTTGGCACTTTAGTAAATACTAACTGATTTACTTCACTGTACAGTGGAAACTAACACAACATTGTAGAACAACTGTACCCTAAATAAATAAACAAATAAATAAATACTAGCATATATTTCAAAATCCTTGTCCTTCTGTGGATAGAAAAAATTACAATATATTTATAGTAAAAAATATATTTGTCTAAATCCTTTGGAATTATCCCCCATGGCGTACAGAATACAGGTTCCTCCTTTTGGATTATGGATAAAATTGGAAAACTGTTTCTAATATTAAAATGTTTCCAGAAATAAAAAAGAAAGAAATTTTGTTCTCTTGCAAATCTTAAGCCACCGTGGCATTGCCAAAATCACTAGAATAATCTAGAAAAGGCCAGAAAGACTTTCCTGACACCCTTCTTCTATTCTCTGGAACCCTAAGCTCTGCTCCTCCCCAGTCCTTGACCCTGACCCTCCGGTGGCCAAGACCACCCAGAGATGGGTCTCTAGGTGATGCCTGCCACCCAGGCTCTGAGCAGGAAGAGATGTGGCTGCAGAGGGAGCCGGAAAGCCCCTCTGGATGAGGTCATGGGACAGCAGTGACATCAGCTAGAGAAGAGGAGGCGGGGAGGAGCTGAAGGAAGGGGAGACGTGGCCATGAGGAAGGCTGTGAGGGGAGCCAAGGACGGGTCCCAGCCTGGCCAGCTCTCCCGGGGGCCCCCAGCATCCTGGAATCCCAGCGAGGTGTCCAAAAGAAGGCTCAGGGTCCGTGCTTTCCGGATCCCTCCCGAGTTTTTATGACACTTTATCTGGTGTGTCAAAAAACAAACAACAGGGCTTCCCTGGTGGCGCAGTGGTTGAGAGTCCGCCTGCTGATGCAGGGGACTCGGGTTCGTGCCCCGGTCCAGGAAGATCTCACATGCCGCGGAGCAACTAAGCCCGTGAGCCATGGCCGCTGAGCCTGCGCATCCGGAGCCTATGCTCGGCAACGGGAGAGGCCACAACAGTGAGAGGCCCGCGTACCGCAAAAAAAACAAAAAACAAAACAACAACAACAACAAAAAAAAACCCAAGTTTTATTCCATAAGAAAGAAGAACTTTGGCTGAATTATTTGAATTATTAAGGCTCAGTCCAGCTGTTTCCAAGGGCTTTTGAACTTTGATTCCTTTACGGTTTTATAATCTCGTTCTTTTGGAAACCTCTCTGAATTTTCTCCCAGTATAGAAGAATAATGGATCACCATTCCAAGATGTTTTTATGACAAGGTGATTTCCTCCCGGAGTTCAGGGTAAATTATGAGGTTGAAAATCTTGTTGCATCATGAAAGCACTAATATTTCATATTCATATAAAGTGCTTTACAATTTTCCGACTCCATTTAGTACTTTTTCTCAATCCATCCTTGCAAACACATGAGGGGCTGTGGGAAACCTAATCTTTCTTGGCGCCATAGATAAGAAACTGAGAGTCAAGGCAGCTGAGTGCTTTGCCAGGATCCCTCAGGAAAAGGGCTTCTGTTTCTGGGTCACTGCTCTGCCCACTGGCACCCCACATCCCAGCATATGTCTCCACAAGTGGCAGTGGGGATGCAAGTTTAAAGATCTTCATCCTTATGTCACAGATGAGGATATCAGGGGCCGGACACCCCAGGAACCCGCTAGCCCGTGTGCGTATTCAGGGCTTATAGAGTCACAGGGGAGACACCCAGCACTGAGCCCCAGTGCTTCTTTGCTTCTCTGCATCCTTTGCACCCACCACTCTGATAGCTCCTTCCCCAGGGAGCAATGGTGTGTCTGGAAAGACTCATTTGTGTTTTTATACTTGGGGATCAATATTGAACCTGAAAATCATCTTTGTTCGTTTCCTGTCTTTGTTCCAACGTCTTAAAATAGAAGCCCATCTATGTTGTGACTTCAGTTGTGAAAATTCCAACCTCTCTTTGGTCAGGGAGCAGATGCTGAGTTAAAAATACTTTCACGCCTTTCCAAGGCAACATGTAAACAGAAGCGTCCCCCCTTCCAAGCCAAGTTCCAAATTTCCATCAAGCGCTGGGGGCTTCAGCAGGTATCAGAGAGGAGAGGGGAGGAGGGATCCTGTGAGCTGATCTGCTCCTTGGGGCTGTCCTGAAGGTTGGTGCCCGTTTTATGTCCCATTCCCTTATGCTATCTTCTTTCTGTCTCAATACTTATGATCAGTAAGCGCCTCAACACTCTACTCTTGTTTCTAAAATAAAACGAATTGGATCTTTGCAAAATCAGTCAAATGTTTGCAGAAGCAACCCCTTTTTAAACAGTGCAGAGAAAAAGGAGTATGGTTGTGAAGAGCATTAAGAACTGCCATTACTTTAGTTTAGACCATGAGAAAAATGAGGGGATATAAGACTAGATTCGAGAAAAAGATGTAATATTCTATTACTGGGTTTATAGCTATATATAAAATCCAAGTACACTGCTCCCAGCCACTCACTCTCATCCATTCAAACCACTGATAAATGGTGAATTCCTTTAGTTTAAAGAGGGTGACTCTCACCTTTAAGCTTTCATAGCTGTTGGAAGGGAGAAAATTAAAGCTACATAACCTCATCTATTATTTTCCAAAAGGAAAAAAAAAAATCCATGACATTTAAATCTTTTGCAGAGAAGAGGGAAATTTACCTCACGGGCATGACACACACACATATTTGCTCCCTCACACAGGGAGAACCTCATTTTGGAAAGGTCCAGGGAGGGCACGTTGCTGGGCTGTGTTGCTGGGTGGGTGGACCTCGGAGAGGACCCCAGCAGGGTAGACTCCATCCTAGGAGGCCGAGGCCTGGGCCACGGAGACCCAGAGCCACTTGCTTGTTGCAAGTAAGGCCCTTCAGTGCAACCAAATGAATTAGACCGCCAAGAAATTGTTTTCTTGTTCCTAAATTTCCCATAAAAAGATTCAGGTAAATGTAGCATGACGAGCCAATTTAAGCCAATTCCAAAGTTATTTGAGTCATTGGTTATTGAGATAACAGTCTCAGATTTCAACTCAGCAATTATCGTCTTAAAGACACAGACTCGGGCATCGGGAGAAAAGTGGGCATTTTAAAGGGAAAGAGCCCCGGTTTCCTGGAGAACAAGGCGTCCCTATGAGCAGGGCCTTTGTGCTGAGGACGTTTCCCTTTTCTCCAAGAAGGGTCTCAAATGCCCACGTGAGGAAACGTCCAGAATACAAGAGAATTGTGCTTCCAAACAGAGGTAAAAATCACACTCTTGGCTTGGTGCTTGCGAAGACCCAAGGCCCTGTCGTGTCTCTCTCTCTCACACACACATACACGCGCGCGCGCACGCACGCGCACACATGTGCACAGGTCCTCACCTGAAGTTGAGCCCCGCGAAGGGACTTCTCCCTTTCCCCCAGGAGACGCCAGTGCAACCTCAAACAGGCTCCTGCTGGGAAGGATGGCTTCGGCAGAAGTTCCTGGTGGAAGGCCAAATTTGCCTTTCTAATGATGGGTGGAATTACCTCCAAAAAGCCTTACAGTAAAGATATACAAAATGCTCAACTGCTTCCCAGCTAATCAACCCCCTAGGGTGAATGCCTGTGACCAATTATTATGAGCTACTAGATAATCGCTGAGCCCAGGCTGCAAGGGACTTACTTTGAGGCACTGGTTGCTAATAGGTTTTCAAAACAAACAGAAATCCTTGATCCTGGATAGACTAGGGAAGCTAGTCATCAAAGAAGCAAAGTGACCGTTTAGAGAAGGCCAATGGTAGTAAGAAGTACTGCTGCCTGAAAATGGGTCTCAAGCGTCTCCCGGGCACCAGGCATGGCGTTTTGGACGAATCAACTCATCTACTTCTTGCAGTGATCCTAGAGAGGAGGGAGTTTTAAACCAGGAAACTGAGACTTAGAGAGCTTACGTAGCCTGTCCAGGGTCCTAGAGGTAGGAGGGTGCCTGGGGGTTGGAAGACAGCCACCACTCTAAACACCAAGCTTGTGGTCACTGGACAAGATTGTCACTAGAGCATAGAGCACCAGATGCTCCTCTTCTCCAGGAAGCCAACCTTAAGAGCCTATTCCTAGGGCCAGGCAGGCCGACGTGCTCACATTTATCATTCACGCGTCCATTCAGGACACAGACGTTCACTGGGGGCTTACACGGAACACACCAGGCTACTTTGAATTAAAAATAAATGCCACAGGGACTTCCCTGGTGGTCCAGTGGTTAAGATTTCACCTTCCAGTGGAGCAGGTGCAGGTTCAATACCTGGTTGGGGAGCTAAGATCCCACTATGCCTCACAGCTAAAAAACCAAAACATAAAACAGAAGCAATATTGTAACAAAATTCAATAAAGATTTTAAAAATGGTCCGCATCAAAAAAACATTTTTTTAAAAGCCCACAGAAAGAAGTCTTTCCAAAATAAACAATGTCGATGCAATTTTGAAAGTCACTGCTAATCTCCGAGGACAGGGGAGACTAGCTCCCCGATCACAGGGGGTCCTCTGAGCCTCTCACGGGAGGATGCAGGTCTCACCTCCAGGCACCTCGTACCAGCCCTCCAGGTACGAGGCGGGCTGCCCTAAAGAATGGGAGGGTCTCTGTGCAGAGAGGCACAGGGCTGCCCCACATGTGTCCTCTCTACAGATGCGTCTGTTCAGTCGCTGCTGAGCAGAGCAGGCTTCAGCATGTAGACGGAGCTGATACACACTACATTTGTCGTCAGAGAAAATTCTTTTCAGGTGGGCAGTTAAAAAAAGGGGGGAGGTTTCCAGCAAATTCTGAACCTTGCAAAAAGATGTATCCATGGGTAACCCTCAGTAGTCGTTCTCCTTAATTTACATCCTTTGGAGTTTCTTCCCTGATTTATGCTGTCCCAGGCAGGGATCCCACAGTGTAAATTTTAAGACCGATATTTCCTGAGGAAGGGACGTGAATAGATACGAAAGGGGGTTGAGTGACACAGCTTCGGGTCAGCTGGTCAGAGGGATAAAAGATTTCGGTGGAGTAGACAGAGTATTTGGTCTTACAACTTACATCTCCTTTTAAAAAATGTCTTTCCAGGATCTGAGAAGTAAAATGCCCCTCTAATGTCATCTATTTATTAATTTCCAAACTTTTGTTCAATCCTTTTGTTCAAAGCTGCTGTTAAGGAGAAGGTAGATCAGTGTAGTGTGCACACACACACACACACACACACACACACACCCCCAGCGATCACACAGTGGATGAACCGGCCCCATCCCTCTCACCTCCTATGGCCCATGGAAGGGGTCCATGGAAATTCTAGGACCCGGGGACCAGTTAGTAAAACACTGCTTTGGTCCTCCATTGCTCTAATAATGAGGAACCCAGGTTCTGAAAGGGAAAGCAGACCCTCCTGTCCACAAAAGAAGCAGCAGGGCTTTGGGACTCAGTGGCTGGTTTGTCAGCCCGGGCCCTGGACCTCTGCTTCTGCAGCATCGCTCTCCCCAGGCCTCTCTCAGCCTCCAGCATCTTGTCACCTCCTCCAGGGAGCAGCAGGCAGGCCAGTCCTCCCAAGGTTCCAGCCCTGGAGACCCAGCTGCTCTCCGCACTTACCCAGGTCCGTAGCTCCTGGAGCGCCGGTCACCCCCACCCCGTAGCGCGTTCATTCCTCACCATGTCACCAAACCTGGGCGGGAATTCACACCCGCCCATGGGCACCTTCTCCCTGTACATCTGGATGAAGGCGTCATCAGCCAGTCCCAGACGACGGGACCTCGCAACCCTCAGGACCTCGCCCTGAGCCCCTGGCCTGGGCAGCCTCACCTCTGCCAGTCCCGGCTGAGTCTGGGGCCTCTGGGTACAAGGAGCCACGTGTGTAGGAACGTTGAAAGGACTTTAGCCTGTGGTAGCTCGTAAGAGGCCCATTCCACATCCTTGAGTTCAGTTTCTTTTTTTTTTTTTTTTTTTTTTGCGGTACTCTCAACCACTGCGCCACCAGGGAAGCCCGAGTTCAGTTTCTTTTTATTCTCATTTCCAAATGAGGAAAAATTCAGCCAGGAACAGAGATGTTCAGGGACCAGCTGGGGGTCCCCCAGGCAGCGTGGGGCGGGCCGGGTTCTCTGCAGCCTTGATTTCGGGTCGATGCTCTGCTTCCTCGTTGAGCGGAAGCAGGCCCAGCACCCACTGTGGTGGCGGCCAGGGCAGGAGGGAGCCCAGCAGCCTAGCCTCCTCTCCAAGGCCTCCTGCCAGACTCCGCAGAGCTCTGCCGGCTCCTCGGACTGGCGCGGCTCAGGGCTCCTCCCTCTAAGAACCCCAGGGAGACTGCGAGGACGCCACCCGGACCATCCACAGGCTCCGAAGAGTCCGCACCGAGATCAGAGCTGACTCTCCATCGGCGAGGCAGGCGGTCATTGGAAAGCACACAGAAATCAGTCAGAAACAGCAACAACTTGTAACGGCCTCCTGCTATGACCGGCAGGCATTTCACTTAATTCTGAGACAAGGTGGGCTTATGTTTTATTTTAATTAATTCTTTTAACTTTTGAGATAATTGAAGATTCGCATGCACTTGTAAGAAATGACACCGAAAGATCCCATGCACCCATTCCCTGCTTCCCCACCGGTAATACCCAGCAAAACTGTGCAACATCACAACCAGGAAAGTGACACGAAACCAGCCTTATTCATAGTGCCTGGCTACGTGTGGACTCATTTCTTGCATGCGTGGGTGTTTAGTTCTCTACAATTCCATCACGTTTGTAGGCTCCTGAATCCACCACCACCGCCAAGGCCCAGCATGTTTCCATCACCACCTGCCCAGGCTGCCCTTTTATAACCTGCCCCTTGGGCCACACCCCCAGGCACCACCACCCACCCCCAGCTGACGATTCATCTGTTTTCATTTCTGGAATTTTGGAATTTCAAGAGGGTTATGTACCAAACAACAAATAATAGCTTACATAACATGAATAGCAATGCATCTCCACACGTATTGAACCACAACAAACAGAAGGTTATATAAATAGAACGAGACAACATCTAACCTTTTGAGGTTGTTTTTTTTTTCACTCAGCATAATTCTCTGGAAATACACCCAAGCGTTGTTGTATATCGGTAATTTGTTCCCCTTTTTGTTTATGAGTAATAGCTCCTGGGATGGGTATACCACAGTTGGTTTAACCATTTACTTTCGGAAGGACATACAAATGCATACGGTTTACACAGCGCTGCTGTTTCTAAGTAGAGTGGAGCCCGGGCTGCAGCTCTGTGTCCTCCACACCTGGACCCCAGCCCCTGGTCCGGGACCAGTGTACGTAGCACCGTGGACACCAGAGGCATCTTTCAGCGTCCTCATATTATGGGATGTTTGTTCAAACAGGCCAGCATGATGTCACTCCCTCTAAGTCATAAACTGTCCTCACACCTCTGGCTCAGGCTTCAAGAAAGGAAAAACCCCAAATGGAACACATCAAGTAATATGATCATAAGGTTTAACCCTGGTTACTTTTAAAGTATAGAGAAAGTGGATTATCAACTTTTTATTAAAAACATTTACCGTCTCCATGGAGAAATTAAAAAAAAAAAACTAGGGCAAAGGAAGGACACATGATATAAGGTTTGTTGAAAAGGAGTTAATATCCTGTAAATTAGAACTCCTGGAATATTTTAATTATGAGATGAGCAGGAGATCCCATCAGCCTATATAGTCCAGTACAGCAAACGGGGCCTTTAAATGATTAAGTCCTAAAAATCATTCTCTCTTTCCCAGTCTCTCTTGTGCCTTTAAACTAATTCTCAGCATTAGTGTATCTGGCTCAAAGTTGGGTATGTGGTCTGCCTGACAACGCTGCAAAGTGCCAAGGCATAAAATTTGCAGCTCACCAGAGATTGCTTCCTTGGTTCGCCATTTGTTTAAAATTAGACAATCTCCTTCTAATTGGATTCAATTACGAGTGGTTGACAATCTTTATGGGACAACAACAGACTTCCGGTGGCCCCCAGCAGGGCTATACAAGGTCTCGCAGGATCTCCTGGAGACGAGGTTTCCCGTTCGTTGGATCAAGGATGCGATGGTCTCTTGGTCCGGTGCCCAGAACTCTGCCGACATCCCCTCTGTGTTATGGCCTCAGCAGCAGAAGACAACTGTGTCATCTTCCCCTCCAGAGACCGGGTGACAAGATGCAAAGGCAGGTGAATGCAGATATTAAAAAGGGAACGAGCATGGCCCATTAATGGGACGCTCTCATGGAAACCAAAAATTGAAACTCTGAGACACAGGAAGCTCGTGCCAAGGCGAAAACCGTCTCTGGCGTTTCTTCTGTTCTCGTGGCTCATTTCCGATAAGTTGGCTGATGTCCATCATGGCCTAGGACAGAGGCAGGGACCCACCCAAGCCAACAGAGGACATTTTCAGAATTACCATCAACCTGCCCTTTTGAAAACCACAGGAAAAGTGGACCCAGAGTGAGTGAGAGCATACGGCCTCACCCCTCACAGCAAGACCCTGGGGTGCGGAGTGGGCTGTCTGCAGGATCTGGGGTCCTCTCTGGGAGGAAGGCCAGGAGAGACACCTGACAGCACTGTCTGCCCTGAGGCTGGGCTACCTCCTGCAGAGAGCAGGTGCTGACCATATCCCTTGGTAGAGGGGAGAGTCCCCTGACGGTGGCTATGGAGGGTCCCAGACTCCACCAGCCTCCAGGCCAAGTGACAGAAAGGCTCTCGAGAGCTCGGGGCCGGGAGGAGGGCACTCGATGCCCTGACACCTGACCTGTGTCCCTGGGGACCAGGCATCGTACATCACCAAGCAGGTGTTGAGAGAGGGGCTCTGAGGGGGAGAGGCCTCTGAGAAGCCTCATGCTCTGCAGGTGGGCCAGACAGCTGCCTGGAGTAACAGCCGGGCAATTCTACCAGGGCTATGCCAGGCGGCGGAGGCCTCCTTCCTACAGAATCCCTCATTCCCTCATGAGGAACAGGACAGCTCCGGGTACATGGGCTTCGGGCCGAGATTCCCCCACTCAGGACCCACAGCATCAAACTAAGGGATCCTCAGCGTTGACCAATTCAGATGCTCTTCACCAGCTGCCTAGGCTGCCAGGATGTGGGTGTCTGTGAAATGCAAATGGGGCCATCGTGATACCAAAGAAATCCTTGAGGGGCTTGGGGAGAGCGTGCCTGGTCGGACTTAAAACATGCATCCCCACGGACTGTTCTACAGATAAAAGGGACCCAGCTTGGCCCATGCCCCATCCCATGGGGCTGCCAGGGTGAAGGGAAAGAAGGGTGATGAAACAGGATTTCTCTGCTGAGTGGGTTCTTCTTGAGGCCTCTGGTTACAATCAGAGCAGAAAAGTAGCCTCTACCCTCCCTCCCTGTCCAGAGGCCACATGGAAAGGCCCAGTTGGAGGCACATGGTCCCATCAGAGGGACACCCCGTGTGGCCCACACAGTGGACACCCAGAAGCCACAGCTCGGGAGCTGGAGAACGGGGCACTTGCATTAACTTGGTCAGAGACCTCAGCAGGCAAGGTGGCCCTTACCTGATCAATGCAGTCACCACGAAGAGGAAGTGGGTCACCCTGCTGCCAGAGTGGCTAACCCGTGTGGCTCCAGTCTCAGATGTTGCTGATTCTTTTAGCTTTTTATTGTATATTGGAGCAGAGTTGACTAACAATGCTGTGTTAGTCTCAGGTGGACAGCAAAGTGATTCAGTTATATATATACATGTATCTATTCTTTGTCAAATTCTTTTCCCGTTTAAGTTATTACAGAATATTGAGCAGAGTGCCCTGTGCTATACAGTAGGTCCTTGTTTGGTTAGCCGTTTTAAATATAGCCGTGTGGACATGTCAATCCCAAACTCCCTAACTATCCCTTCCCCCAACCCTTCCCCGGTAACCAAAAGTATCTTCTCTAAGTCTATGAGTCAGACGCTGCTGCTTGCGCCATCAGATGATACTAAAGTCTCCCGGGGTGGGAAGTGCCCAGGTGATCTGTCCCCGCCTGGTCCACTTGGCACCTGCCTGACCTGGAGCCTTTGCAGGCCGACATCCTCTGCAGCAGGCAACACAGTAGCATCTGGCCTGCACTTCCTGTTTTCGGGGTGCAGAGTCTTGGAGGACCCGTCGAGTGCCCACAGGGGCTTCCCAAGCCTGTGGAGGGACCACAGGGAGGGGCACCACGTCTTACGGCCAGCATTCCAATGTGAGAGGGCCCTCCCCCCCACAGAAGATGAGGCCCGATAGGCCTGAGGCCCGGCTTCTGCAGCCGAGGCCCCGGATGCTGGTGGCTTCTGAGGACACAGGTGGGCCCACCTGAAGCATACCTGGTCCAAGCGCCCTGGGACCCTCACCCCCAGGGACCTTGAGTAGACTCCCAAGGGCAAGAACTACTGCCAGAGGCCACAGGCTTTTGTACGCTGAGTCTGAAAGTGGCCATGGGGTGGGGAGTGCAGTTCCGTCGTCCATTGGGTCCTGGAGAGGCAGCGTCAGCCCTGAGGACGGGCAGCCGGGCCCACCCCTCCCTCCGCTCTCAGGGGCCATTCCAGAGTGAAGTCCACAGATCACGGCCACAGGGTCCCCTGAGGCCCGAATCCTCCGTTCTGTGTGAGCAGCCCTTTCTTTAAGAGTGAAATAAGTGTGAAAACATGTACCATTTAAAGTGATAAGACGTCCAGCGTCTCCATCCGCAGACCCTCTGCCATTGCTTCACGCTTTCCACTTTGTCCGACAGGGACGCAGGTGACCTTGACGACTGCCCGCTGCAGGGACAGCAGGACACGCCGCGGCCCCGCACCCTCTTTCCCACCCATGGGTGGCTTACACATGCCGTGTCACCAGAGAGGCAGGACCTGGCACCCCGGGAAGCCAGCGCCTCCAGTTTCCCCATCTCGGGGCTCCGGGCTAATGAGTCCCCAGCTGGTCTGAGGAGTCGGCTCCCTGCCTGAAGCTGGCCGGGCCCGGGGAACCCCGGGAAAACCCCGCAGCCCCCCATCTCTCCCAGGTGTGCGGGGGCCCAGGTGACAGCCCCAGGGAATAGGCAATTACCCACGCTTCCAGTGCGGGCCGTAACTCCCAGCGTCGGCTAATGAGAAAACCTCCTCTGCTCCTGGCCACTCCTTACCTAAGCAACACCTGGCTGGGTCATGGCCCTCCTCAAGTCACCGGTGGACCCAGGTAGAGGAGAGCCCCATGCGAGAGGCCACGCCTCTTGCACGAATGACACTGGTTTATAGACACCCTGGGGCAGAACCTGTGCCTACCAGGTCCTCTGCACAGGGGTGATTCCTGCTCCACGATTAAGGGGGCAGTTCCTGTGGCCTGAGAAGCATGTGCAGGGCGACCGAGGCACTGGTTCTGGAATCCATCATGGTCAGGTGACCAGGGCCTCAGTCTCCTTACCTGTGAAATGGGATCATTGTAGAGCTGACCGCATGGAGCTGAGGGGCAACCTCCGCTCCCAGGGCCCAGCACTGGGTGAGAGCACAGTAGATGCGTTTTCTTTCTGCGTCTGGGCACCCTGTGAGGTCCAGTCCCCTGTTTTGCACATTGTACCCACTATACCCACTGTGAACAGCTTGGGGCCAACACCTGCATTCATTCCTTCATTTTTATCTGTCATTTGTTCAGTCAACAAACATTTATGGTGGCCAAAAAGATATCTTCCTCTTCATGAAGTACATAGCTCAGTGTGGAGGCACTGAATGAAGAAACAATGTGGTTTTAGTTTATTTTTATTTTCAGATTAACAAAAAAGAAAAGGCAGCCTCTGGTGCTGGTTAAAGTCTGGTAAAATAGATTCACTTCCCCATAGTACCTGACATTGTAGATTGGGCACATACTTCGCTGGAATATTCTATGGTCATATCTAAAGTCATAAAAATCGAGATATCCTTTCATGCAGGAAGGATTCTAACCCGGCACATTTATTCCACTTTAGACGATAGGGCAGAGAATTGCCTGCTTGTACGAAAATGTGACTTTGGATCCTTACGGGGAGATACAGCAGAAGGGCCGCAGAGGACACGGAGTGACAGACGTGTCCCTCTGTGACACGGCAACCACGATCGTGAGCGTGATACACACGACCTCTGTTATGGGCTGGACTGTGTTCCCCGAAAAAGGTATGTTGAAATCCTCATCATCATGCCTTCTAAGGCTCCTTCTGGCTGGGACAGTTTCCCAGACTCTCCTGTTTTTGGCGAACTTGAGAGTTTTGAAGAGTGCTAGTCAGGTGTTTTCTAGAATGTCCCTCAACCGGGATTTTCTTTTTTGATGCTTTTTCTTCCTAATTAGATTGGGGTGCACAACATAATGATCAGACATTTGTATATATTGTGAAATAATCCGTGTCCCTTTGTTTCTGTTTTTGTGTTTTGTTTTTTGGTGGTAAGAACACTTATCATGAGCTCTACCCTCTTAACAAATTTTAAAGTACATAGTACAGTATTGTTGACTATGTTTTCTTGAATCATTTATTTTTCATTTATGTTTTTACATATGAGGTATAATGGATAACATATAATAATTAGTATATTGTATACTTATATGTATATATACGAATTGGGTGCAGTCATACATAATGGGTGGGTGGGTGTGTGTGTGTGTGTGTGTGTGTGTGTGCGCAGAGCATAAGTGGGTCTGACAGTGATAACAGTGAAAGGTTTGGAGATGACTGGCCCGGGGGATCACAAACTGTCACCTGGAGCTATCATCTTAACACATCAGGTTTTTGAAGCTTATTTCCCGTCTTCTCATTGTAATCACAGTGCATTTGGGCCCCCCAGCCAGGTCTCCTAAAGGCCATGCTCTGAGTCACTGGGAAACACTGAGCTTTTGCAAATGCTGCCTGACACCCTGTCCTAGCACCCTGACCACAGGGTGGCAGACACAGGCGTTATCTTTTCCAACTGATTCCTTTTAAAGATGGGAAACTGAGAGCTGGGGTCGGTGGGGGGAGGCAGGTACAGTGAGAGAGGAAGGAAACCGGCGCCGCAGAGCGAGTGTTGCCTCTGGACCAGACTGCAGTCACACCTGGGAGATGCTAAAGGGTGCCTGGGCCCTACTCCGGCCTTGTGCATGGGAACACAAGAAGCTCAACCACTGGGTCTCAGCATCCTCGTGTATAAAACTGAAGAGAAGCCTCTGTCCTGCTTACAGCTTCATCGGGGGCATTCTCTATCAGTTACACAGCGCTGCCCACACATAAAGGATTATCATCATAATTACAATCAATATGGAGCTGTTATTAGGGTGATGTCATCCTGCATGGGTGTATATGCCCAGAAACTTCTGAGAGTATATGGGACACCAGTGGTGTTATCTCTGGGGGAGCCGCTGGGGGCTAAGAGTGGGAGGGGTCTTGTGTGCACTGTATACTCTTCCACAATGTTTGAACATTTTTACCAGATATACTTTATTTTTCCAACGTAAAAAGAGACGAAGACACTGTATGTAAGTAACTAGATCATGGTTCACTTGAAAACATCGACTGGACCCCAACTCAGTGCTGTGCACTGTGCCAAGACCCCCAAACCAAGGCGGGTGAGCAGACAGAGCCCCATCCTTAGAAAGCCCTGCTCTGTGTGACGCTGACACTCCTGCTTTGAGCAAGTGCAAGGACACTGCCTCCTCTGTCCTGCACCAGAGATCACATCCCAGGTGGGAACCGCCATCGGTCCATGTACTCACCTGTCTTCAGCTGCCCCGCAGGTGGGTGGAACTGCATTCATCGCAGCTCAGTGCACGGCACAATCTCACCGTTGCTCATGCTGGACCTCACCTTTATTTCATCTAATTAAACATCTGTCTCTTCTCCTCCTATTTCTACCCCTGCTCTGTCCCCAACCCCAGAGGGTCCGTTCCAGTGTGCTCTACCCATATGCATTTTACAGGTGCCTAGCTTTAAACATCGTCTCGTGTATGGATACGACTTACATGGTGGTATGGACTCACAGACTGCACTCTGTTTTTTACTTATTCCACCAAGTGGTACATTTTAAAGATTTGTCCACCTCGTTCTTTGTGAGTCTCAAGGGCTACTATCATATGCACATTGCATTTTTTTTTTTTTTTTTTTTTTTTTTTGCGGTACACGGGCCTCTCACTGTTGTGGCCTCTCCCGTTGCGGAGCACAGGCTCCGGACGCGCAGGCTCAGCGGCCATGGCTCACGGGCCCAGCCGCTCCGTGGCATGTGGGATCTTCCCGGACCGGGGCACGAACCCGTGTCCCCTGAATCAGCAGGCGGACTCTCAACCAGTGCGCCACCAGGGAAGCCCTGCACATTGCATTTATTGAATGCCCTGAAGATGCTCGACTAGCCTGCCCACCCCCATCACTATAGTAAAAGAACCTGCAAGGAATGTGTCCCCTACAGCAAATGGGGCTGCCATGAGCTACAGGTTACACACACCGAATTTCCCTACATATGCCAATCACTGTCCTGAGTATTTGCACCAGTTTGAGCTTTCCCCAAGAATCCATGAGCATCCGGGACATGCAATTTGTGACCGGTAGAGAATGTGACTCATAATTTCAAACAAAATCTGAACCGTAGGGTGTGGTCAAGTAATCTGTCCCCTTTGGAAACTCACGAAGGCCACCAACACAGGACCATCCGCTTTCACAGACAAAGTCTCCACCCTCTTGGGCCTGAATCCAGTACCTCTGAAGCCCCCTCCCACTCTACCCCCCAGCGGGGGCCTGGCATGGCCGTGGGAAGCGCGTGCCCCCAGCGCTGTGCCTTGAGGTCCCAAGAGCATGTCTGGGCAAGGACTGGGCTCGCTACCCGAAGACGCAGCCTTGGAATAGTCTTCTCCCAGCGGAGAAGTACTTGCTGCTTTCGCGCGGTGTTTCACAACTTTCCACCTGAACCTGACCCTCTGCTAGCAATGGCAGAGGATGGCATAGAAAAAATGGGCATTTGCAGTAAGTACTTGTCATGGACTTACGATTTCATCACTTGGAAATACAATTCTAGTTCTTGCCGCGCAAATAGTATGCTTCCCCTGCCCCCCTTCCACCGATGCTGTGAGGGCTTCCTGGCAGTCTTTTCCTTCCTTTGAATATATCGGACTCTGGTTCCAGTGGTCCAAGGTGCACTGCGTCTTTTTCCAAAGCAGAGAAAAGGAAAAGTGGCCGATTTACAGGGTGTGTGTCTTCGAGGTGAGACCAGGATTCCATTCCACCTGGGATTTCGTTAAGACCAGGCGCTGGAGGTCTTCTTCACCTCTGCTTCTGATGCGGTGACAGTCCTCACAGCTCATCTTGTGGCCCCTGGAAGCCGTGCCCCGTAAGAAAGGCGAGGCAAGGCCACAGTATCAAGGCGTCCGCACATTGACCGGGAAATGGAGAGCAGCGCAGCGGAGCTGGCCTTGTGGGCCTTCCCTCCCTCACCCCGGCACAGCCTTCGTTTCTCCTCGTCTCTCTGTCAGCTGTGAGCTCCAGGAGGGCGGCCCCAGGCCTGGTTCTCCTCTGGCTCCTCCATTCCTACTACAGAGAGGGGGGCCTTACGTCTTGATGGAATACAACAAAACAGAACCTCACCTTATATTACAGAATAATTAAGAATGGTACTGGGGCCCCTAGTTTACACTTAGGCAGTGAAGGGGCCAACAGGCGGAATCCAGCTCAAGCCAGACTCACGTGGTGTCCAGGGTTTGCAGAGGGCCTGCAGCAAACCCTAATGGGACAGACCCAGCTCAGAGTGCTGGCCCCTGGGAGCACAGCGGGATGACCCAAATGTGGCTTGGCCTTCCTCAGCTTGAGAAGGGGATCACCCCAGGTCAGTCCCACGTGAACCTCATGACCATAGACAGCCTGCCTCCCGGCCTGGGTGAACCCCCCTTGAGCCCTCTTCCTCTCACAAACACCATGTAAGCTTCTCAGAACCCCAAGAAACATCGACGGCTCAGCCATTACATCTTCCTGTTTTCTTCGGAGGCAGAAGGTTCCGTAGACACCCACGCAGGGCGTCGGAGGAAAGGGGCCCCGGACGCACGGAACGCCTGTCCCTTCACTAAAATACCTGATCCTGACAAGGCAGTCTGAAATATTAATTGAACCAAGTTTTATTTAACCTACGCGGACCAATCCAATGCAACCCGAACCGGCTCCGGGATGCTTCTCAGGAGAAGTAAATGGAACCCTTGACGGGGCAGAGCCGGAGGTCAGCAGGCAGACGAGGTCCTCTGCCTTCACCCGAGTTCCTCGAAGCGCTGGAAAGAGAGAGAGCAGCCGTCACTTGGGCTCGGGCTCTGTGGCAATCATTACAGGTCTGCAGTGAAGCAGAAAAACGCTGTAATAAACAGGTCCCGCCGTCTCCCCTCGCTCCACCCATCCTCCCCTACAAGTGCTCGGCCCTTCTGGCCTTGCTGAGCGTCAAATCCCCGTCCAGCTGTTTGACCCTATTACGGCAGCATGATAGGCACCCCTGTCACTCGAAATGCCTGCAACACTCGGACGCACCGAATCTATCTTCCCGACAGGTAAACCTATGGATAATTTATTTTTATGTGCTTTCAAAGGATGTTGACAGCAGTCAGAAACATCCAGCACACGCTCGCCGTGTGCAGGGCACGGGGTCGGGCAGCAGCGGTAGTCGCTGTTAATGAGCGTGAGGGTAGAGGCTGGACGGACGTCCCGCTCCGCGTGCCTCTGGACCTGGGGCGCCCTGGCACCTCCAAGGTCCAATCTGTGCCTGATGATGACGCTGACCCAGAATCAGGCAGGGAGCTAGTTCCTAGTTCCATTCAGCAAAGGCATCTATAGCAGAAACATCCAACAAGGTGGGAGCAAGGTGGGTGTCACGCTGCAGGACCAAGCCTGCTCTAGGGCTGCGCTAAACTAAACGATCACAGGTGGGGCTCCATTTAAATATGTACCTGGCTTGACATCTCCCATCAGCTGCTCTGGACAGGCCACTGCCTCAAGGAATGTTCCCGAAATTTTAGAGAGAAGGCTTCAAAGCTGACAGGAGCCTCTCGAACTTTGTCATCGCAAATGTCCCCAAAGTAACCGCACACTTAAAATATCATCGTTTGCCAAGTAGGTTTCGTGCCCCCCGGTGCAGGGGCGCCCGGAAAGGCGATGACTTCTAAGTCACCCTCCGGACTGCTGTTTGACCGTGTCCCTTCACCACGGGTGCCATTTCAGCCTCCGGAATCCAATCAACGTGCCAGTTAAATTGCTGCTCATCTGTCGAGATGAGGCATCCGACTATTACTTCAGATTTAGTGGAAGACTTAGATCCCGGTACATCTCACGGAAGCCATTAGTAACACCTGGAATCATTCACATTAGCTTAAGACCTGGCACCATAAATTCCCAGCCATTAATGATTATTCTGACTCATCAGGATAAATGGCTTCACGTTTTTGATAATGAAAATATACATTCCGCCGTAGTTCCTTCTTAAACCCACATTACCTTTGTAATGTACTTCATGGCTGATTGTAACGGACTGCACCATGACTCTCGCAAGGATTTTTAGTGGGCTGTAAAGTGTTGAAGATCTGTTGTACTATTCATTAAAAAAAAAAAAAATTAGCGAGATATTTGTTTAGCTGTTTGCATTGGGAAATGTAATTAACAATCTTCACTGGTGCGCTCGGTGCGGAGCAGGAAAGGCATCCGCGTCTGCGTTATTTCCACCTCTCCTCCTAGAAGGGCCAACGCACAGGGCATGGGTCTACACAAAGGCAGGGGAAGCAACAAACTTCTCTTGGATATTGTCAAAAATAACAGAAAAATATCATTGTGAGAGCTGAGGGGGTCAGTTTAGTTATAGCTGAGAGAGATTATTTAAATATCTCAAATAAATCTTTTCATTCCCAGCACATTCATCTCTTCTAAGTGCTCATTAAGGTGGGGTGTGACAGTCCTGGAAAATGAAACACTAATTCTTTTTCTCTGAAGCCTGAGTGTACCGCTCCCAAGGGCAGCTGTAGTTTAGGGGGATTATAGAACTAGTGCAGAGAGGGGCTCCTTGGGCGCATTTCATTCCAAAAAGTGATGGGGGGAGGTGTTGTTTGATGCCACGATTCTTCTGGCTTGTATCTTGTGATCTATCAGATCTGAAGAAAACGGATGTCAGTTTGTGGTGTTTGATAAACGCTCCCCGGAACGGGGCTGCGCCGACCTCACCTCCGTGCGGTTCAGCATAATTTGTAGTCAGCTTGTCTTTGCTTGATTTAGACGAAGTTTTCCACAGACAGAAACTGAAGGATGGGGTTTCAGCATCACGCTCTGCTTTTCCAACAGCAGGCCTTTTTCTTCCTTTCTTTCTTTCTTTCTTCTTTCTTTCTTTCTTTCTTTTTCTTTCTTTCTTCCTTTCTTTCTTTCTTCTTTCTTTCTTTCTTAGAGATAAAGAAATTGTGTCTAAAATTATATCCTAGCGTTGGTCTAATAAGCTCTAATAAATTTGTGCATTTGGGTCACAGCGTTCATATTTCCAGAGTGCTCACAGAGAGGTGCTCAGGATTCTCTTAAACAATAAGGGTTCATAAAACAGTGCCGCCCAACTCCTTGATGAACTCAGAAATGGTTATTGATTCACATTAGGCCTAATTTGCTTAAATTCAACTTGAATTTCACACGTCATATCAGAAAGCGATGGCCAGGCACCAAAGGGGTCAGCTGGAGCCCCAGGGCGGGCAGAGCCCCTCTCCTGGTGTAGATGGCAGCCCCCTGCCTGGCTTCTCCTTCATGCCAGCCTCTGAAGCCTTTGGGGGCTCATCACAGCCCCAAAACATGCCGTGGAATACGAGTGGGGAGTCCCAGCGGATTCCGTGCCACGACGGAGCACACACCACCCAGCACAGATGTTGGATACAGAAGGCAGAAGGCAGGAAACACATTCTCAGCCGAAAGGTTTACCTGGAGCTGGAGAATGCCTTGGAGTGGTACCTGCCAGCAGAGGGAATGGAAAGGACAAAAAGAGAAAGGAAAATGAATAAAAGGGAAAAGACCAGAAAAATGCAAACCTTCCAGGAAAAGCTAAACAAGGATCATAGCGCTTGCAGGGGAAGTATAAAGACACAGGAAGATGAAAGACAGGAAAGGTTTAATCTGAGAATCTAAAAATCATTAAAACTTCACGAAGAAGGTGATTTGGGTGAGGGCTGAAATTCGGGACCCTGGTGGGAACTGTACAAATAGGGTCTTATTGAAACATTAAACCTGCAGCGTGCTAGGGCCACCAGTGGGCACGAAATAAATAATAATTGATAATAATGATGATACTGAAATTTAATTCCACGTTCCCCGGGAAGTTCCCAGGGACTTTGCTGTGAACATCCTCGGGGTCCCTGCTCCGGCTCTTTTCATCCAGGGGGCAGAGTGCACGTTTGCCCCCCTCCCCGGCACATCACACCTGCCCTGCTGGGGCCTGAGGAAGGGACCCGGGGACCAAGGCTGGGCAGAGCAGCCTCTACCCACAGACGGGGGGACGGGAGGGGCAACCTGGTGACCCCAGCCCCCAGCCACCGGGTAGCAGGAAAGGGTGGCAGCAGAGCCAGGCCTGCTCATGGGTGTGGGGAGACAGGGCTGCAGGCTGCAGAGCCCAGCCCATCTCGAAGGGGAAAAGCTCTAGACCTTTCCCCCTGAGCCTCCACAGGACAGGAGCCACACCCGACTGGGCCTCTCTGGGGAGAAGGGACAGCAAGGGACCCTCGGACAGCAAAGAAGACCTGGCCAGGTGAGCTCCGAGACAGCCTTGTGTCCTCAATGGAGGAGCAGGAAAGCTGAGTAAGGGAAGAAATAAGGAGAGGGTAAAAACGGAGGGCAGACGGGGTGATGGTCAACTTCCAAAGGCTGCAATTCCTGTGGTTCTTGTTCTGAGACAAGTGGAGTGTCTGATCGTACAGCTGACACCAAGGGATTTTTAAACAGCATGAAAATGACTAATTATAAAAGGAAGGGTTGAGTGCAGAGTGGTTGGGAACATTCCAAACCCTACATGCTCTCTGCTACCACAACTGAGCTTTTATTTAGGGTAGAATTTTCTTTAGGAGGCAAACTTAAACACCTATTAAGCAGCAATCCTTCCGCCAGTCATTGGCTCAGGGTTTAAAATCCACCTATGTGTGTCTACACACACATACATAAACATGTACGGATACAGATAAACACGCCTACGCCCGCATAGACACACACATGTGATGCTTGTCGTGCACACCACACACACGTTTTCCTTGTATCTTGCGTGTGCACCCACATGTCTGTGCCATGTTTCTCTTATATTTTGTGTATGCATCACACACACAAGTTCTTATATTTTACACAGACACACATACACACAGACATATGCACACATGTGAGTCTGCATTTTAGCAACATACAGAGTGATTTTTCCCCGAGGTGTTCCTTCCATGATCTCTGGAAAACGTTAAGGAAGAAACCATCCGAATTTGGAGCTATATTAACCCAAATGAATAATGCTTTCAGCGGCAGGCGATCTTTTTAGACAGCGTGCCCTAGAATTTTTGGAAGGTGCTGAGAATTTGTAGAAATAATGATTATGAGGAAGGAAATGATGTGGCGGGTGGCTCCATCTCTACTAATAAGTGCTTCCTAATAACTCAAAAAAATCTCTGTCAGGCCCCGGCCTCTTTCGCAATGCAAATGGGCGAGTACATGCTGCAAAGCTCACTGCGCGCGATACACAGACAAGGGTAATATCTAGTCTGTGTCATTCCAAATGATATGGAAACAACCGAAAGCATCCTGGCTGTGGATAATTACGGAAGAATGACAGGTTGATAATAAGTTCTCATTTAGGAGTCTCTCAAACGGGGGAGGTACAGGGGTGGGTTTATGCCCTGCAATTCTGGAGTTTGAGTGCCCTCTGCATGAATAAGCAGGTCTTGAAGAGGAATTGGGGGCCGTGGCATGGACAGGGGGAGGGGAAACTGCACAAGAAGATTTCAGACGCAAAACCCCTCACTTTATGAACCTTGCAAACTCATCGCTGTCTTAGGGACGCACGAGGATGCAGACTCCTGCTGTGGCGGGAGAAGCGATTTCAGCCGTTCTTAGGTGCTCTGGCCACGATGACACCAAGCCCTCAGCCAACCCGATGCCCACCAGGCAGCCTCTCAGGTCATCGTTTTCCTCGGTGTGGTTATTCACCAGATCCTGATACTTTTAGGATAAAAACAGACTCAACAGAGAGGCTGTGGGAGTCTGTCAAGTTTACAATAGATTCAGGTTTGAAGCCTGGCATTATTGATGCACATTATTAATTACCAAAAACGAGGGGGAGGAATATTTAAAGGCGGCGGTGACATGCTGGATGGCTGTCTGGCTGTGCGGAAGCAGACTGGATTAGCCATCATTCTCTCCTGGGCATGCAGGGGAGGGGCAGGGGCGTGCTACACGGCACTTGGGTTCTGGAGGGGAGCGCTCTGCTAGAAATGCCCCCCATCCTGGGGCCCCTCTGTCCACAGGGACAGCTGTTCTCCCAAAGCCCCAGCATCAGCACAGGAACCCCTCTGATCCCGCTCTGGTGGCAGGGCGATCCCCAACCGCAGACCTCGCTGACAGCAGGGTGGCAAACGGGGGGCAGGTAGGGACCTGTGGAGAGCATCCTCCTTTCTGGAACCTTCCACTTACAATGGGCTCTGCAAGCTCCTTCCCTGGACACCTGCCATCCAGGCGTGCCTGCCAAGTGAGCATTGCTCTTCCAGTTTCTACCTCTCCTCCAGGGCGGGACCTGTCGTCGGCATCTTTCTGGGGCAGGGATTCTATCAAGGTATTTGTTGATTTCATGCAACCTGGCTCTTGCAGTGGCTGTTTTCAATCAGTCTGCCTGGTTTTATGTTTTAAAGGGAAAAGGTGTTCTCAACATTTTCTCCGCTTACCCACCCCCTCATGTCTGCTGTCCACAGAGTTATATCAAGACCTTTAAACTGGGGCTGGGAGGAAATAGGACCAGGGCCTTGAGTACATGCCATTCACATGGGCAAGGCATGAGACCAAGGGTCTAACCCGGGGGTGGCACATGAGTGTCCTTTTCCAATTTTTGTTTTGTTTTGTTTAGTAGTTACAATATGCAGAGGTGGAATTAAAACAATAGGCTAACGTGAATTTGCCCTTTATTTCAGGCCAGGCGTTCCAGTGAAAACATCAACTGCAATCCCGTAACCCTGTGCGAGGTGGATAATATTATTCTCTCCAATCTTACAGTTAAGGAAGCAGAGTTACCAGCACCCAGAGACGTCTGGGCCCAGGGTACGAGACCTAACAAGTCCGAAGCAGGGACCGGAGCCCTGAGCGCAACCACAACCTTGCTCCTGGCTGTGCGGGGACAAGGGGCAATTAGAAACCGCCCTGGAGTCGGGAAGCTCTGTGTGTGCCAGACAGCGTCCAAGATACCCTAGTCAGTGAGGAGAAGCCGGCGCCGAGCTGGGCCTGGGGCTGCTATGACACCTTCCCACAGAGGGGCTCCGCTCAGCTGTGGCCCTCCTGACACCGACGTGCAGCGGGGCAGGGCTCCTCCTACTGGGCTCGAGTTGTTCTTGCCTTTCCCTGGGGAGAACAGCTACATGAAGGACAAAATAATTGGCCAAAGTCCCTGTGCCCTTGTAAGCTACTCAGGTGAGCTGGATTCATTTGAATTCCTTCTTCCAAGTTACCCCGTGGAAGCCTGACTTGGAAAAAAAAAAAAACCCCAAACTGGCCCGAAAGATTCATTCATATTTGAATGGGCCCCAAGGTCATTAATTACTACGATTATTATTTTTCCTGGCAGCTCATGATGCAAAGCAATGATTTTCTTTTATATAAAGTAGATATTCTAGATGCAAAGCCACAGGGTTTGGTTACTATCAAACATTTTTTAAAAAAATAAAGATAACCAAATAGTTAAAAGAAGATCCTTGGATATTTGACCCGGCCTTCTCTAGTAATTATTCTAATTATTCTTCTATTATTTAGGCCATGAGCCAAAGGTTCCCGAGTGCATAGAAAGTTAATAGCGGACTTGAAGTGAGAAGGGGAGGGCGCGCCGGCATATGGTCATTAAATTCTGCTCTCACTTAAGCCTTTTGCATCAAGCAGGCTGTGGGCACCAACATTTTATCTTGAAGTCTATTTACTCAGTGCAACAGGGAAAAAGTAAATTGTCCTAATTTCCCTCCCCGGCCCCAGAAGTGCCTGCCTCCTTCCTTCCTTCCCCAGAACTCCTTTGGGGTCAGTCTGTTGCCTGGGCAGCAGGATACGAGGAGGCCGGGTCACGCTTTGGGGGAACATCTCCAGGGTGCCCTGTGGGTTCCGGGCGGCCTGCGTTGGAGTTCATCAGCAGAAGTGTGGTCCCAAGATGGTGCTGCTTGTGGTAGATGGGTGGGAGGAGCTGGTGAAGGGGACCCAGGAGACCACTGCAGGGAACGGGGCTCACACGTGCATCGTACAGCCCAGGGCACCCGGCACCTCCCCCGCTGCTCTAGGACTCGTGTTAGCCATAATCCACAATGCCTGGGAAGGTCATCCCAGGAAAAATCTTATACCAGCAAATTCCATGCCTCCTCCAAAACATGGACCTGGGTTCTAGGGTGTACAGGTCAAGACCCATCAGACCCAGGGCCAAGAGCTTTGCGGACAGAAATGAACGAAGCCCGCCCTTACTGCTTCCTCTTAAGTTCACCATTTCCCGAGCCTTGGCCAACCTGGGCAGCGCCCTTGTGAAGGTGCTCAGAACCGCCCTCCCGGTGCAGCTCTTAAAACTCCCCCAGTCCCTGTCCCCCTTGCGTGGTTCTCCCTGAGATTCTGGGTCAAAGGCAATGCTCTCCTTGGAAGGGTCAACACAGTGACTGGCGCCAGTAGAGTGTGAATTAGCCCCATTCTCTACCTGTCACGCAAGACTCAGATGGAGAGGACATGGCAGGAGTCAGGGACCGGGAAAAGGCCAAGCGCCTCACCCTTCCCCAACACAGCCACGCCCAGACCCCCAGACACAAGCCTTCCCGAGGCCGTGACCCAGCACTTCAGCCAAACTGCCGACCAGAGCACAGCAGACGGCCCGTAAACTGGGCACGCAGCGCGTGAGTACCGTGCGCAGCCCCGAGGCATGGATGAGAAGCCGCCGAGCCCTTACCACGAAGCTGCGGCATTTGTTGATACACGTGCTCTTCCCACCAGGAAGCCACACACCAAGCCCCAGACCCACGTGTGGCTACAGCAGGCTGGCCAGGCAGGTACAAATTCAATGGCGAGATTCCTCAGCACATCTTTCACATGGTCCTTGAAATAGTCACCTTCCTGGGTAAGACGACAAGAAACGAGGGCAACACCTGGGTTGGGGGCAGCCAGAGGGGCCAGGAAGGTCACCGTGAGGGGCTGGGAGGGATGACACAGACCAACTCACAGGTAACCCTTCCTCACAGAGCCCCGTGTCCGATCCTACACGGATGTAACTTCCACTTTCCAACGTCCAGTGGACCAAAGGGAGAGGAAAGTTGCATCGGGAGCACAGGCTGCAAAATATATTTTTTCTAGAAGTTTCCACATGATGGTAACTTAAATATTTACAAACATTTCTTCCATTGACATTCTTTAGTTTCCTGTGTTTGGGGGTGGACTGGCAATGGGAGGGGTCTGAGGAGAACAGGTATGAGCACCTGGGGTCCAGAGCTCGGGAGGGTCTGCACAGTGAGGGCTTTGGCCATCAGCCCGTGATCGTGGAAGGAAGGCAACCTAATTCCTGGTCCCCAGTCTCGCCCACGTCATGCAGTTGGTCAAAAGCTCTTTTCTTTTTTCTTGGATGTGTGGGCTGCATGAATAACTTGTGGTGTGCTCGTCCAGGCAGACCTTGAGCTGGTAACAGGAGGAAGCCCCGGGGCCCTCTCCTCTGACAGATCCGCTTCATCCTGGTCTCACGCACTGAGGTTCACATTTCTGTATTTTGAGCAACTGTTGCTCAGAAGGCCTGTCTGCACCAGCCCTGCCTGGAATGTCTTCTTTAATCAAAATTCTGCTCAAAACAGCCCAGCTGATCAAGTGAAGTGGCCTTTCCACATGCTATTGACAATCTGTCTCAAGCATTATCTCCTGAGTTTCCCTTTATTTTCTCTCCCAGCCCAGAGAGTCTCTGCTTTGAACCGTCGCTTCTGGACGTATCTGGATTTGATGCAGCCAGAACGCTTTACATCTACCCCCCTGCCCTTGTTGCATTTTGCAAAAGCAACATGAAAATTTCAAACCCGGGAAGAAGAAAAAGTACTTAAATGACTCACCTCTTCCCTCGGTGTGACTCACATGTAGGAGACGTGAGGCCCACAGGGACATGTGATATATATTTTCTCGAGGCAGCCGGCCTTGGAGATTTTAAGACAGTCAGGAGCCGACCCGCAAACAGAACGAGAGAAAAAGTATCATGTTAGGGGCTGGGCAGCCCTTGATGAATCTTCATGGACACAGTCACTGTCTGTGAAAATAAAGGAAAGTAAACTCACTCGTGCCGAAGTAGGTTATTTGTGAACAGGCTCCTGAATGGACCTCAGTGAATAGATATAACCTCCATCTCCCCCCGCCCCCCATGAATTGTCTTATTTACTTCAGATAGATTTTGGAGCTAGTCTGAGCACGTGGGGCACCCTTGGTAAATGCTTATGAATGAATCAATGGTCTGACAGTTTTCCCTTCTAGAAAATGCAGATGCTCCTGGCTGGTCTCTAAGGACCCTACAAGTTGGCATTCTAATTTACACAAGAGAGGCAGAGCAGAGCACGAGTTCCTCCACTGCCAGTGTGAACAAAAGAGAGGCCGCCCTGCTCCCCAGATAGTGGCCTCACACCTCGGCAGCCCTGGGCTAGGTGTGGAAGAGCATGGGGAACAGAGCTGGCGAGTCTCAGAAACTAGCCAGAAGAGACAGAAAGTCAGAAAGAGGCTGGGGAGAACAGAAAAGGCACCACTAAACCTAAGAGCACCTGGGAAGGTGGAGCAGACCGTGGGAAAGTCACGTGACCAGGATGCCAGAGAATTCCAGGAAGTCAGCATGACTCAAACCGGGAACGTTTCTTAAGGGAACAGGGGAGCAATATGGCATTTGGGATCATTTCTAGCTCCATGACTAGTGAAGATTTCAAAGGGAGATACAAGATCTGAAAATTGAAATCAACCACTGTAGGATCAGTTCAGTCACATGCGCTACCCTTTCATCTGTCTCACCAAAAAAATGCATGTAAATAGGAAGGTTTTAGATCAGCTGTTTTGCGGCATCCTTCATCGAACTGGAGCTCAGATGCTTATAAGGCTGTTTACGGGTCTGTTTATTTGTATTCCACCTCATTCCAAGAAGGAATTCGAGAAACTCTAACTCACAGGACCAGAGACAGGGCTTGAAATATTCAGTTATCACAGTAAGATCCCATGTAGCAACAGAGCCCCGATAGGAGACATTTCAGGCTTTTCTGCCTGTACCCTCTGGACAGAATGTACAAGAATTTTAACTTGTGATAAAGTTGAACAATGTTTTCATAATAAACGTAACCACTCCATTGGGTGGCGGAGCAGCTCTGCTGATACGTGGCCTTCAGCTTGGGCTGCATACTAAGTTTCTCTGCCATGAAAGAAGCAAAGTGATGTGTCCAATGAGCTAAGTGCACACCGTTTAGATAATGCTTATCACCCTGGTTATGAGAAGTCTTTCGACGTGTGATCCCTGATGGGCACCATAGCTATGTGCCTGCTTCCACGCTGAAACACGGAAAACCTCAGCTGGCACGTGAAGGGAAACTGATGAAAGCTAATGGGCGCCTGCACTCGTTCCTCTAACAGAATATTTATGGGCATCTACACACAGAGGAGGTCCATGCCATTAGAAAGTTTACTGTAAAATGGAAATGAAAGGCAGAGGGACAAATCATGAGTTTGGGATTAACATATACACACTACTATATATAAGACAGATGACCAACAAGGACCTACTGTACAGCACAGGGAACTCTGCTCAATATTCTGTGACAACCTATGTGAGAAAAGAATCTGAAAAAGAAAGAATATATATATATATATATATATATATATATGTATGTATAACTGAATCACTTTGCTGTACATGTGAAATGAACACATTATAAACCAACTATACATTGTAAATCAACTTTTAACAAAATTAAAAATAAAATAAAATTATATGATTTCATTAAGAAAAATTTTTTTAATGAAATGGAAAAGAAAGACAAATTTTTAAATTATTATTAAGAAGCTCGGGGGCAAGGACAGAGTATTTATGGTGATTATTCCTGACTAGCAGAAGTGGGATAGTGGGCGAATTGAATTTATTTCTTTTCACTAGATTTTCCAAAACTTTATATTGTCCTATAGCTAGAAAAATATCTATTAAATAGTACAGTGTGATGGGCTCCATGTAATGGACGCGTGAAGAAACTGTTTCAGCAAAACCAAAAAAGGAACAAACCTTTCAGCCTGAGAATATGCAAGTCTCTTCCAGGTGGTTCTAGGCTTTTAGCTTTTCCTCCTTCATTATTAATGGGGGGCCCAGCCAGAGACTGGGTTTAATTTTAAAATGCACCCACCCATTACAAATAAATACCTGAGCATGGAAACTATCCTTCAGTGAGGCTGCACTCCTTTCCCAAGGTATACCTTTAACAGAGCCCCGCACCCAGCCCCCAAAAGTGACACTGTTTTAAGAACAGCGAGAACAGTGCCAGCTGCCTACATGGCCCCTGCAGTCACCTTGACCCAATGGCCAGTCAGTGCTGCTTTTTTGGACCAGGGAGGCACACAGTTCACTCGGCTTCTTCTAATTCCGTTGCACCGATAAGGATGAGAAGAAGCCCTCGGCCACCATCCCTCTGCACTGGAGATGATGCTCTGAGAAAGTAGGTGGACAAGGGTCAAGGTCACAGCAAACAGCCCACACCGCCGGTCACAAGCGCCCACACCACTGTCCTGCTAATAAGGTCCAGGTTTGGGATGGGCGTCGGTTAGTGCGTAAGCATATCGAGGTGATGGTTTTTCTCTACCGTTTTTCTCTTTTCCCCATTCTTTGTATATTGTGCTTCACCGACAGCAAGAGAAGTTTAAAAATAGATGAGGAAACTGAGGTTCCGAGTAGGTCGGTAACTCTCATACTAAATGGTAGAGCAGATCTGGACTTTACGGAAAGACCTCGGCGCTCTGCCGTGGACCCCAGGCCTCCTGCTAGCCGCCACGGAGCTGTGGTGGTCTTGAGTGGTTCAGTCGGCCTGGAAAGCATGGGGCGGACTTTCTCTCCCACCCGGCTCATGAGGGCTGAGAAACCAAACCCTCACAGACAGAGGGGCCTTCTCACACCGGCAAGCAATAAAGCAACTGTTCGGACATCTTCCCGCTAGATTATATCTCTCATACCAGAGAGCAGGGTGAGAGCCTCCCGAGACGACAAAGAACATGTTTCCGAGTAGAGCCTCATCGCAGGACTAGATGGTCAGAGCATTGACTGCTGTTCAGAGTTTGTCTCCAAGGCCGTAAGGAACCACTGATGAACTTGGAGTGAAGGGGATTGAGGGAGGACCGGTCTGGGTGTGGTGTGCCATGGACCTGGCTTCCTTGTTCATCCTCCTGGTACCGACTCCTCGCTCTGCTGGTCCCTTCTTCCCAGAACTTGTACCCAACTGAGAATGAAAACCATTCCCTGGCCTCATACCAGTTCCATTGTCTCAGAGACCTTCCAGGGCCTTCCACCGTGCACTCAGCGGCGGCTGCCAGCAAGTTCCAGCCCCCAGTCCTGCTACCCCGGAGGGCAGAGCAAGCCCGTGTGTCACTAATACTGCAAAGCTGACAGAGGTATCACGACAAGGGGAGGCTGGATGGAAACATTCTGACGTTGGGCGCAAGCAATTGCTCCAAGCGCAGGGCAGAGCTGCAGGACCCCAGACGTGTCTTCACCTGTTTAAGAGTCACCCTCCCCGTGCGGGTTGCCGGGGAGGGCTGCGCACTCACCTACCACTCCAGTGGTGGAAGACGTGGGGTCTTCCCCACACTGCATTTCAACCACCCGTCTATCTGCTTAGACATTAAACCGGGCAATTACGGTTGCTGAGCAACCCTAACTTCTGCATATGTGCCTCCTGTGGTTTTGTACACCAACCACAATGTTATGATAACAGGATTCTTTTCAGACCAACATCCTTCTTTATATGTAAATTTATGCTAGAATTGTGTATTTAAAAATTAGTTTCTATGAGTAATGAGCCTCAGGTTTGGCTGGGCTCCTTTTTCCCCCTAGGTTTATAAAATCAAGCTCGGAAGTTCTGAGATCACGGACATGGTGTAAAACAAGGCAGAGGCGGTGACTTCTAAGCAAGTGCTTCATTTCTGGGGACAAGCTCAAAATGACAGGCATACGTGTGACTCCGGCTCACGGTGCAAGACATTCTCTCCGCCATGGGGTCTCTCCTCCACTCAGAAACACCTGAGCTGCAGGTGCCCCGGGCCCTGGGGCTCCCCTACCCTCCTTCAGTAGCTGACATTTCCCCAGGGCCTCCTAGGTACCGAGCTGCAGGAAAGGTACTCAGGCATAGACATCGCTTACATCCAACCTCGCCCTGCTCTCTGGGACACCTGATCTAGCGGGGAAGATGCCCAAGTAGCTGTTTTAATTCCTAGGCAATGGGAGAGGCTTCTGATGGTCTCCAGGAGTTTCTGAGCCCCACGTGCTGAGAAGAAGGACGTGCACCCCAAGCTCTGCAGGCAGGCTGAGCCCCCCGAGACCACCACAGGCCAGCCGTGAACTAGCAGGAAGCCTGGGGTCGAAGGGAGGGCTCTGACTTCCTCCAAGTCTGCTCTACCAGTTAGTACAAGGGTTACTGATCCTCTCGGGACCTCAGTTTCCTCGTCTGTAGCAGGGTGACCATCATCGCCGACACTGTTTCTCAGAGTTGCCTTGACATTGGACAAGAGAAGGCCCGTGGAACCTAAGGGTCCCCTCCTCTTCCCACTTTCCTTCTTGTGAACTTCAGCCCCTTGGGGGACGGAGGGCATGCAGCAAATGCAGCCTGCACTGCAAATACTCAGTAAGTGCTTCCAGGTTTCGGGGGAAGGAAGATCTTGCAGGTGAGAACTAAATAGCTGAAAGGAAGAGAGACGGCATGTTTGCAGGAAGAAAACACTTCCGAGCTGAACTGTACTATTTGGGTCCACTGTATTCCTTTGCCGAAGTATTTGACTGGCCTGGCAAGGGAAGGGAGGGGGCTGGGGCCCACAGCCAGCCGGGAGGACATAAATATTGATGAGCACATCGGTTTCACATTAGCTTTTCATGAAATGTTTCATGGGCCCGAACCAGTTTCCCAGATTAAGAAAATCCCATCCACGCCCACACACACCACTTCTTTTCTCTCCAAACTTTGGTTTGCATCCCTGAGACAGGGACATAATTGGCTTTGAAAATCAGTCTTTTCTTTTTATCTTTTCATCCCTCCCCTCTGACGGGGGTGCCCCCTCACTTCGCAAGCAATCTGGGTGCAGAGAAATGCACGGATCCCATCTGACTGAAATTCAAGGATACTGGTTTCTTATGTAAAACCTTATCATCTGCACCTAATTACCAAAGTCCAGGATTACCATTTGGAGGGAATTGTTCAAAAACATCTGCTCCTCAAAATCCAAGCATCACTAGAGTGTCCCTCCTCCTCCAAAACGTCTAAGGCTAGCCTTAAAGGAGACCCAAGAAAGCAGGGGGCTTCTCCCTACTGAGAGGCAAGGGAGAGGGGAGGATTGGAACAATTAGCACTGTCTGCCCCTGGCATGTCCTCACCTGCTATTCCCGGCGTCAGGGCTGATGGACCCCAGCCTTGCCCTGGATGTTCAGCTGTTGAAACTCTTGGTGACAAACGTAAAATTCCAAAGAAAACCAAACCAAACCAAATTCTTCTGATTGAAAAGATGTGTTGGCAACTTGCTAGAGGTCTCACATTCCGACTGATGCAAATCCTGGGCGGAGAGGCAGTACCAATCCAGCAGAGGCAGAGGGATCTGAGCCTCCTTGTGGGGATTCGGAGATGGGCTTGGTGCTTCAAAGGGGAAAACAAAACTGACACAGGTACAGAAGGCAGGGGGATTCAAGCCCACCTGGACCAGACCTCGGGCCAGCAGTGATTGTGGGTCTGGAACTGGCATCCCTTTAAGAGGAAAGAAAGCCAGGGCTCACCAAGAAGCTCCTGAAGCCATCCCCATCTCGGCTGGGAGCACTTTCTAAAGAAAGACCAACACTGCCAGCAAAGAGGTCTCCTGTGGCTCTAGTCAATGGGCCAGCTCAGCCTGAACTGAGTAGGTCACAGGACTCTCCACCGCACAGGGCAACAGGAAATCTTTGCCAAAACGAAAGCAGGAACATGTGCCCGAAAGGCACAGCAGCTGGTGCGATGCGACACTGAAGCTTGGTTCATCCTTCTGGACACAAACTGTGGAAGTGAACTCTGGGGAAACTGCCACCGGTTATGTACGTGGCAGGAAGGTTTGAATGAAACAGACACGTTTGTCCCTAGAGCCAACCCATCAGAGGAGAACAGAGGCTCCTGGAAATCACCTGCAAACTCAGGCATCGGGAAGCTTCAGCTCTAGGTGCCTAAACACCATTAGAATGTGGAAAACCCAGGCCTGATGCCACGTATGACCAACAAGACTGAAATCGGCCGTGGTTGGTGTTGTGATTTCTTCTTTCCATTGACACGATGTGCCCGCAGCTGGGACACACCTAAGGAATTATTTTAAGAATAAGTATTTAAACCATTACATATCTAATTTGGCTTTATAGATTTATTTAAGTAAATGTACTTTGTTTCCATCCCCCACTCCCCCAAAAAAGGAAAGCTGAATGATGCAGTTTTCGTTTTTTATTAAGGAGGCGTTTTGAGTTGAAACTCTTATCTCTTAGGGATGTGAACGGAAATGAACACTTCCTCTGTTGTGTAATCCCACACATCACTGAGTGTTTGCCTGGCCTCGGGGCTTAGGCTGGGCTGCCCAAGAGCAGGGATTAGAGCTCTCCCTGCCCCCCCCCCCACACACACAGTAGTGTGCAGAGTTGCGTTGTCTTATCACACAAGGAAAACCTCCAACCAAAGGAATGCAATAAAGTACTTTTCAAACTGCGTAGAAGAGCTTTACAACTGTTTTCATCTATACAGATGAAAATCCTCCAGGATGTTTTTTCTGGTCCATCGTTGATTTTCCTATCCCTTCAAGAAGGTGTTGTTTGGTCACTGTGGGTAGAACAAGAGGGTTGGACAGAAGTCCTTTTCTTCCTGTCTGAAGGGCAGTGCTCACTGGTGGAGAGAACACCTCCTGATTTGCTCACAGGTTCTAGAGTATTAGACGTTTCAACTGGCAAAAGTTGACTTTCTGTCAAAACCCAATGCCTGAGGCATCAATTTGCTTCAATGAACAATTATCTTAAATAACTTACACTTATACATAGCATTTCTGAGGGAGATTATCAAATACTCAAAAATTCTTTTTTCTTTGCCAATATTTTCATCCCTTGCTGGTCATAGACTTAAAAGCTTGAAATAGAATTTTGTCTTGTACCAATTTTTTCCCATTTATGTTCAGAAAACATTGATTTTTCCTTAAACTGGAGTCTTAATGGACCTTGAAATTAACATGGCTTTTATTTCTCTGCTATGACCCCATCATCATTGATGATGTCACCGTGTCTCCCAGAAAAATCGTTGGCCAATGACTAGCGTTTGGCGTGGAGGCACCAGGGAGAAATCAACGGCATCCTATTTGCTCATTCAATGGTCCTTCCTACCTGAAAGAAATGATCCTGTTTCAGATAGCCGTTGGCGTAAGACAACAGGAAGTTTTGCCACACCGGGTTTGCATGACCTTCTCAAAACACAGCACAAGGTTGCAGCTTGAATTGAGGGTGTGGCCAGGATACCTGCATTTTTCAGAACTGCCGCAGGTATTTCTGATGGGCAGGGTTTGTCACCACGGTCCACAGGGCAATGTTACAGCACGTTCTACAAACGCTTAGCAAACTTCTCAAGGATGCATTAGAGGCTGAATGGGTGGCCCTCTCTGGATGGGGAGTAAGTGGAGCTCAAGTCCAGGGCAGACAGGAAAATAAGTCGCTAAACACCAGGTGAGTCCTGAGTTGCAGGAGGAAGGAGATTGGCTAATTGTACCTCTGGGCTGCTGTGGCTTCGGATGGGAGAGGCTGGAGCCGGACTCTGAGCTGAGTGAAGCAACAGCCCCTCAGAGGAGAAGCAGCCCTCACCATCGTGGGCAGTCATGCTGTGCTCGCCCTGCCTGCTCCCTCCCCAGGGCCGGAAGCGGTGAAACAGTGTCCGCTCCTGAGAGGACAGAGCCAGCAGAGGGGGAACGATCCGGAGGCACACGGCTCTGTCGCTTACCTTTGCTTCTTCAGGCCGCGGACCCTTGAGAAGGAGAAGAGGGGCTTCTGCAGCTGCCGGACCCACGAAGCGAAGGAAGGGACTTCAGGAAGAGGCTCTGGAGACCCACCCACGCTACCGGAACAAATCCAACCTCCTCACCACGCCCGAAAGCCCACCCTGCCCCTCCTGGGTGTGGCCCCGCCATCTCAGGCCCAGACTTGCTGACCCCTGCAGTTCCTCAGACGCGCCATCTGGAGGCCCCGCCAGGTTGCTCTCCCTGCCCTCCCCTCCCCCCAGCTATTCATCCCCCTGACGCCCAAATTTCCAGGCTAACATTATGCAGCCTCAGGCCCCAGTTTCAAAGTCAGCTTCCTGGGAACCCCTCCCCTGACCCCACCCACCTGGGTTTTGGACACTCGGAGTGCGGGTCCTGCCCATGTTCCCCCAGGAGTGGCAAAGGTCAGCTTTGTTTGCCAAATTGCTTTGTTCGAGAATCGCTCCGAATGAGGCAGCGTACCTTCGTGGGTAACAGATGAGCAGGACCCAGAAGTGGCCACTATTATGACCCCCGCGTCCGGTGGTGTTCCGACTCATGCACCGTTTCAGGACTTGGATCTCGGTCCTGTGATCAGAGGCAGAGCTTGGCAGCCTGGTGGCCTATTTGATTCCAGAAGCTGTACCTGATGCCCTCCCGTGTCACACAGTCACTGTGCAGGAGAGCTGGATGGGGTCATCTCTTCCGTCGGGGGCGAAGACAGCCTGCCCCAGAGAGCACGTGGCCTTTCTGGAAGGATCTGACAAGACTGCACTGGAAGCACAGAGGGGCGTGTCTGTGTCAGCTTCAGGGGCCCCTCCCCCAGGCTCCGCGTGGGCTGCTGCCATCACCGGAGGCCCCTGCTCTCTGGTGCCCCCAGCCCTGCACCCACCCGCCTCTCACACCCGGCACCACTGGCTGCTCCCCTCCCTGGGAACCACGTCTCCCTGAGCCTGGTTTCCCTGACTGCATGGGCAAAATACCTAGATGGACCAAGGCCCCGCCGGCTCCCTGTTCCCAGCCCACCTTCTGTCAGGCTGTCAGGGCTGAGCCCGAGGTGGCCTGTCCGCAACAGCATCCCTCTAGCCTGCCCTGGCGCACCTGCCCGGCCTGGGTACCAGGCACTCTGCACGGACGGGCCTTCCAGGCTGCGGCCATGCCACAAGGGAAGACTTGCAGCCCTGAGGTTGTCTAGGTCTGGAAGGGGCGTCTCCGTTCCTGCAGAGTCTCGGGCCAGAGATCAAACCCTGCACTCAGGCTCAGGTAGAGACAGGTGTGTGTGTGTGTGTGTGTGTGTGTGTGTGTGTCTGTGTGTGTGTGTGTGTGTGTGTGACCACTGCACAAGGCCCCAGGGCACAGCCGGGCTTTGGCTCTGGAGGATACACAGGCAAGCAGCAAGGGGATGCCTGGGACCCATCCCCTCAACAAAGATTGGAGTGAGACCCCATGGGTGTCCTCTCACTCGTAAGGATGGGGTGCAGGAGGACTTTTCAGCTGCTGGTTTCTGCACTGGGGTATCTTTCGAGAAAGATCCCCCCGAGGAAATCCAGCTGGAATTGCGTCGATTTGGCAGACATGCTGGGGGGAGCAGGGAGCCGCGTATAATCCCAGCTGCGGGCAGTGCAAGGTGGCGGTTGAGGATGGTCCTCCATCAGTTTGCTCAGCGACTCCCCAGCTCCTCTCCCACGCGCTGAGTGTAGCTTCCAGGGCATGCGGAGCGTGGAACACCTTTTCAACGGGGTGTGTCCCTCAGGCACAGCAAATGCACCTTGCCTCCCGGCCGGTGCTATGCATGAGTGAGGCTTCCCACAGACGCAGGGAACACTGGACCCCACTGCATTTTGCTGGCGTAGGTGCCCCTGAGTTAGGTCGGCTGGGGCGTCCCAGAGACCTGAGTGCAGAGAAGAGCATCCTTGCCAGGGAGGGTGGACACACAGCTAAGCCAGCTGCGGGGGAGGAAAGTCTTTCTGCTTTCATGTGACGGGTAATCAGGATGGAGTCTCCGTAACAGGCCGAGGGGCTGATGGGCCACAGACACTCCACCGAGGCTGGGGCCTTTGGAAGGAATGTGGGCGTGAGCTGGATTCCACGGGCTCATGGAAGCCCCCACTTTGAACTTGGGTTCCAGCACCTTGTGCAGGGGCTTGAGAGACAGGCTGGTTCAGTGATTCCGATCATTCAACTGAAGAGGTTGCTGGACTTCTCGGCCACAGTTTGTTAAATTTGCAGATGCTCTCTGGGAACCGTCTGGATGAAAGGTCTATAAACGTAATGTCTGGATTACGAGGGGAGTAATGGCTGAGATTCCATTCGCTTTGTACCTGCTGACCTCAGCCTCCACCGGGGGTGGGGTCAGCTGGGCAGGCACTGTCACATGCACAGCCTGCAGCCCCCAAAGGCAGGGACCCAGGGGGACCTGCAGGGACTCCACCAACACTGGGGTCCCCCATCACCACATGCAGAGGGGAGCCACTGAATGAGGGAGAGGACTGACCAGGGAGAGCTGAACAAGCCTCGCCAGAAATTGTGGAGCCTCGAGAAAGAGTCCTAGAAGGGCCCATGCACCCTCCAGAAACTCAGGAATTAATCATAAGCCAGCTTCTCTCCACAGGCGCGGGAGCCCTTCCTTCCCACGTTGAGGTTTTCTAAGCTGGTGTTCTCACCCCGAGTAGAGGAATCGTCGCAGCCCACTTTGCTATAGGACCGAATATCGCCTTAGAGAGCCCCTGCCGGGGGCTCCAAATTTCCCGTGAGTCAGCAGACCTTCCTCTGGTCCAGACGGGCCAGCCCAGGACGGGATGTAGGGCATCCTGGTCATGACTCTCACCTCCTTCCTGCGCCCACACTGATGGCTTTGCGGGGAAGCCCGTGATGCAAATAATCCGAGGAGGGAAAATGTGACAACTTCGCCCAAGCAATTTACCCTCTTGCAAAGCTGGGCAGGAGCCCAAGTTGTGTGAGTGAATGCTTCTCCAGCTAAGCAGAAAAGCTGGCAAGTTGCTGAACGTCCTTGACTACACAGCACTTATATAAAATATGCATATCGGCGGGGATGTTTTCCCTAACAGCGCTCTGGGAAATTACATTAAATTTCAAAATTATCCCCTGCTTCCCTACATCGCCCACAGAGACTGGCACCAACAGCACCATTAAGTAGAAGCAAAGCGGCTGCCTTGTTACCACTGCCTTCACGAGAGCGGGGATCAAATATTTTTTCACAGTTTTACGCGGAGAGTTTCATGAAAATTGATCAGGTCTAAAAAGCCTCCATCCAAATGAAGCCAAGGTTAAGGATAATTTATACAGGATATTCCTAATTTTATTCCGAGCCCTTTTATTACCAGGTAGGCCTTTATGACTTTAAAGAAAATGTCAGTGGCAGCAAACGACATTGTACTGAATAATCTAGTTATGAGGGAAAAGACACTGAAAACTCTTCCACACAGCAGCGCTGCTGGGTTCTGCTGAGCGCACGCTTTTCCTCGACGCAGCTGTCCAAAACTCTTTGCTGCAGTTTTCAGACCTTTTCATGACTGGTGCGTTAAGCGTAGCGTTTGCAGGCACCTATTTATCCTGTCACCAAGCCCTTTTGTTTCCCTCGGATTCTGCCTGTAGATTTAAGTATTTTTCGAGGCTTCACGTTTCTGTCCATCATCAGGAAACCGATACTCAAAGCTGTTGGTGAATCCGATTTCAAGCGCAGTCCGAGTCCTTCAGGAGACAGACAGACGGACACGTCCTCCAGGGCAGGCTGAGTGTCAGAGCGGTCACTCCACACTGCTCCGCTGGCCTCCTGGGGATGCAGCTTAGCATCCGTCCGTGTCTAAACTTCCATCCTTCCAGAGGCAACTGGGCTGGTTCTGCCCTGCCGGACCGCTCTCTCCTCCAAGGACTGTGGCTCCTCGTCTGGGAGCTGCAGGGAGGCAACGTACATTTACTAAACAGCATGTGAGCGCCAGCAACTTCACAAACGCGATCTCATTTAGACCAAGAGTAGTTTTGTAAGGACAGGTTTCTTCCTCTTTAACTCAAAAGAAAACAGATTTGGGAAAAGAATTTAGTAAAAAAAAAAAATCAAAGTGGTATGGCTGCCAAGTGACAGAGGCGGGAGGGAAGCCCTGGTCCATGGACCCTGAGGGCCCCGTGCTTCCTGGCGGGGTGTCACGGATGAAGGCGGGCAGACAAATAAGGACGTGGTCGTAGGTCCTCCAGCCTCCACTCCAGTCCCCAGCCGAGCCCTGCACCCAGGAGGTTAATAAACAAACGCTTCTCCAGGGTCTAGGTCAAGATGCTGGCCCAGCGGGCACCAGAAAGATACTGATGCCCAGCTGAAGATGACGGGGTGAGTTTGCCTGGCAGCACGTGGAGGGTGCCAGCCTCCGGAAGGCCAGCCTCACTTGAGGACTCACTGTGACGCCTGGTCTTAAATGAAGTTAGCCGTCTCTTCTGTACTGGGGAGCTCTGGAATAATTTTATTTGGCTCTGCAGAGAAGCAGAGGGGGTATGTGAATGACTTGTCATGTCAATGAAGAATGCTTTAATCAGCATCTGTTCATTTTATCCAAAGGATTGGAAAGATGTTTGGGCATTCCTCATCCCATTGTCCAGAAGGAAGCTCTACATCCCAAAATGTTAAGCTCTGAGATGGGTCGGAACTTTCTTATGGCAACCAAATGAGTCAGGAACGGGGCTTCAGGTGGGACACCAGGCAGACCCCAGCCCATCCACTGTCAGCGGCCCTGAGCCAGGGTGTTTAGTGGCTGCTGAAGGGGGCATGTGCACAGAACACTGCAGGAGTCTCAGGGGAAGACCAACTCACAAGATCAAGGACATCCTCAAACCGCCTTCACAGAATTGTGTGGAATCCCAGTGCTAGGGGTCCCTTACACCTGTCTTGTCCAGCCCCTGGATACACAGAGGGGGCCACACAGCCCCCTCAGAGAGGAGTGATGAGCCCTAGACCCCGCAGAGTCTGGCAGCCTGCACATAGCACCAGCCTGGGTGTGTCACAGCCGGGGACTGGGGCACCCCATGCAGTGCTAAGGTCATTACCTATCTACCCAAACGTTTGCAGCACGCTGAGATAGGATCACTCTCTCCTTTGGAGGAAATTGAGGCTCTAAGAATCCAAGTTTCTTATTCAAGGTCACGATGGTGGCAAATGGTGACAGCCATCTGGAGCAAAGGGCTGTGTCTTCAGCCCCCTTGTGCAGTGCCACCAGCGGCCACCTTGACCACAGCCCACCCGACGGAGCCGACGGAGCCTGTCTCCGTTCCTTCCATCCTCAGAGCTTTTCTGGACAGCTGCACAGTCCATGGTCCTCCAGCTGGATTTTAAGCAGATTATGTTCTTCTGCGTATTTTAACACATTAAACCTATATAGAAGGAGAATTTTCAAGTATTTATGAGAACATATGACAGAAAAGGAGGGATGTCGATGGACATCAAGAAATGAAACAGGGAGCGTGGGAGGGAGGGAGACACAAGAGGGAAGAGATATGGGAACATACGTGTATGTATAACTGATTCACTTTGTTATAAAGCAGAAACTAACACACCATTGTAAAGCAATTATACTCCAATAAAGATGTTAAAAAAAAAAAAAGAAGAAATGAAATGAACTGGGATGATGTGCCTGGTGGAACAGGGTGGAATTTCTTTGATTCTGGGTTCTGTTCTACACAACATCGTGAAACCTTCTGGGATCACATGTATAAGAATCAGTCCACAACACGGATTAGCATCGAGCCCAAGTTCAGATGTCCTGGGCCGACCCTCCCACCTCCATTGTCCCAGGACCCACCCCCGTGACTTCCTTGCAGACCTGGGCTGGAGCACCCCACACTCCGGAGGGCCAGACAGTCCTGAGCTAAGACCTTATCACTGAGAAGGGCCCCCTGCTAACTCTTCCCATGGACAGGGTTCCATCCGTGGCAATCTTTCAGCAAAATAGAGAAAACCACGTGTTAGCACGCCTAGGACATCACTCTGGCAAAGTTGTGAGCGAGTGTTCTGAGCACACTTTGGTTTAGCTGGCACTAGGCGTTAGTTCCCTTAGCAGCCGTGCCCCTTGGCACTGGAGGAACTGCCGAGTGCGGGCTCCTCGGCAGAAAGAGTGGAAGACAGCTGCACAGCTGCGGAGGGCACCTTCCTGCAGCCCCTTCTTGCACCTTTTACGTGAGAGCCTGCCGTTCTCCAAGAGGGGAGCATAATATACCCTGTTCCCAAGTTTGCCTGACAACGACCCTTCTTCTCCATGGGGACCTCATGAATAAGCTCACAGAAGAAATTCAACCTACTGTGACGTAAAGCTGCCCAAACTAGTCTCAAATGGGAAAAGGGAAGGACTTATCTGAACAGTAACTGGTCACCAAACTTGAAACACCTATTATGTAATAGTGAGTTATAGTTCATAATTAAATTAATAAAATGTTTATTTCTTTTACAATTATAAAAATTAATAACCACCAAATGCACTGTTATCCCCCATTGGGTCTGAGGTGGGGATGATTTCATATTATTGAAACAATCAGTGAAGCCTGACTAAATGCTGGGAATTCGATCTCTTATATCAATGTTCAATTTCTCCAGTAAGATACAGGATTGTGTTTAAGCGGCCTTGCTCTTTGGAGATGTGTGCTCGAGTATTTGGGGCGAAGTGACGTGATACCTACCACTTTAAGGGATTCAGAAAGCACACATGTGCGCACACACACAGAGACGTGACCCTACGTGAAGGATGGACAAGGTTCTTTGTTCCGTTCTCTAAAGTTTTCTGTGGGCTTGCAGTTTTTCAAAGTGAAAATTGGCGGAAAGTTTCATGGTTTGGGATCAGACTTCAGAACTACTGATTGGTTCAGAGTGGAGGCCACCCCACACAGAGTATCCGTGTGGAAGGATCTTGGTTTTTTCCTTTTAAAGGAAACTTCAGAAAGTGCTACTAGCAGATGGCCATGTGTCCCCATGGTCAAAATGTGCTGAGATGCCCACTTCCCATCCCGGCTGAGCTCTGTCACGGCGGAGACCATTCTTGGGGAGCTGGCAGGAGCCCTAGGGTTCTCGGTGACCATCCGATGGCAGTTCTGACATGAGAGTGTGCAGGGCCCTGGCTGGGGCATATGGAGTTCAACTCTTCGGGTCACGCCACTAACATCCAACCAAAGACAGAGCTTTTCAACGTATCCCTAAGACCATTCCAACTCTAAGTTTTGTTTTAGAAGTATTCTCGCAACATGCTCAGTGTGGGGTTAAAGAAAAACGAACAAACTGCATTGGAGCAGACAGAAGAAACAAATTGGAAGTCTAGGTCATAAGACACGCGGTGCTTTGACCTTGGGGAGATCCTGTGTCTAGAAAGCCAGGCTAAAGTGACCAAGGCAGTTTGGTAAGTGTCTCCACCTTAGTCCCAAAGACGCCCATATACTCCCCAGCCCTGTTTGAATTCCCAGGTGGGCCTGTACAAACAGTGATGGAGGCATTGTCCCTGGAAAATGGATCTGCCGGGATCCTGGTTTAGGGCTGACCACCCTGGATTCCCAAGTGCCACCCAGCAGGAGGACGGTCCAGCCCACCTCCCCTGCCAGCAGGTCTGCATCACAGCCTACAGCCTGGGGAGCTGGAACTGTGTCTACCTTACGTCTCACTCTGGACCTGGCAACCTGCTCACACAGGAGGCCTGTGACACCTGCTTCTGGGATGGAGGTGACCCACGCGAGTGTCCTCCCCTCTCTGCCATCACGCAGTCTGTGTCTGTCCCCTCTTCCTTTGTTTCCTGCCCTCCCCATCCCTTTCCTCCCCTGTGTCTTGGATCAGACATAGGCTCGTACCTCTTCACATGCCTCCTGCCATAAACCAAGAGTGACGCAGGAGGTGCAGCCCGTGGGGGTCCATCGGAGGGGAAGCAGAGCCTCCTGTTCGGAGGCTGGAAAGGATGGAGGTGAGGAGTCTCTTTAAAGCCTCCAGTCCAGTTCCAGGAAGCTCTACTTCTTGTTCACTTCGACCAACTCGGATCAGGGACGTGGGAGGGGCCTAGACTTCAGTGCTCATTTCTCAGCTGCCTTTAGTTTTAACGTTTTTGTGTGCAGGACACTTAAAGGTTTTCCTGTCTGAGAAGCTGAGGAGGAAACTAACTCTTCTCATCTTCAAGCTGTTTTACATTTTGGTAGAATAAATGCAAATGAAACTACTATAATGCATGGGGTTTGATTATTAAAATACTAAGGGATCTTGTTATTTCTTGACTAGCGGAACCCTCACGAAATCCACGGAAGGAACTTTTGTTGGGGCATTGGCATACTCAAATTCTCCTAATCTTTTTTGTTTGTTTTTGTTTCTTGTTTTGTTTTTTTGCGGTACGCAGGCCTCTCACTGTTGTGGCCTCTCCCATTGCGGAGCACAGGCTCCGGACGCACAGGTTCAGCGGCCATGGCTCACGGGCCCAGCCGCTCCGCTGCATGTGAGATCTTCCCAGACCGGGGCACGAACCCGTGTCCCCTGCATCGGCAGGCGGACTCTCAACCACTGTGACACCAGGGAATCCCTCTCCTCATCTTTAAAATTTCTTCTGTAAGAGGGAATCACTAAACTCTCTTGGTTTTGCGGGGCCTTTTCCCCAATAATTTCATCAGACGTTTTCCTTTAGAAGGCAGAGGTCCTATTTATTTTTCTCCATTAGGCTCATCAGAGATACTGATTGACTAATAAGAGAAGCAGCTTCGGGTAAAACATCTCTATTAAGTTCTCTTGGCTTTTTTAAGATCAGAAAAAGAAGAAGAAGAAACTTTTTCTTCCTCTAAATGCAAATCTTCCCTGCAACACTGGGCCTAATCTACTACAACTAATGAATCTGCTGGAGCTGATGAAATGTTACCTCCGCATTTTTCGTTCCTTGTATACAATTATTGTAACAGTGGTGAATAAATCAATATTCCCAATCCAGCTGTAAAAAACAATCAAGAAAAGCAGTGCTTCTCAGGGAAAAAAAACCCGCCAAATAATAGTTATTAACTCTGTCTCAGTCCACAACAGAACCAAACACCGTTCAGGCATTTTCTGCAAGTGTAATAAGCAAACTCAGATACATGATGAAGGTGGCATATGCCAATAATTTCACCATTTTACATTGCAGAGTAATTGAAGGATTTAATGAGAAACAAACCAATAAAAATAAATAGACCATGTTAGAGGAGGAGAAACGGATCTGAAATGGAAGTTGCTCCACTTTGAGTTTAGGGGTTTTTTGCATGGTTTGACCAGGGGAAATAAATGAAATCAGGACAACTAGCTCCCACCCACTTTTTCAGAGAAAAAAGAATAATATTTTGTTTCTCCGGATGGAAATCCTGGCCATTAGTTGTTGAACAGGAATGCACATCCAAGCTTGGGGATTCAAAGACAAACATTGCATAGTTCCTGCCCAAAGAGCTCATGGTCAAGGTCAAGGGTAGGAAATATATCCTAAGGGTGTTTGGGGCCATTGAGCTCTGCCCCCTACCCCATGGGGCAGAAGGGCTGGAAACGTTACTGGGAGGAATGACACCTGGGTGGGTGGGGGAGGACATGCCCAACAAGCAGGGAGGCCCATGCTGACTCCCACGGGAAGGGGGTGCAGGAGAAGGTGGTGGGTGACACTGTGGGCAAGGGACCTGCGTCTGCAAAGGCACAGAGGTGTGAGTGGGCTGTCTCTAGGAACAGACGATGAAGTTTGGGAAGGCGAATGGAGGAGGGGGAGAAAGTCAGCCAGGTCAGGTCAGGAAGGACTCCTACCTGGATGACCTCAGAGGGCTTTGAAGGTTCTGGAAGGAAGAAATGCCTGGAAGGTAAATCCCCACGAATGCAGGCCGGGGTGGCAGGCCGAGTTCTGTGCCCACAGCGCTGGCCCATTCCTGCCTCTGCACATGTGTGTGGGCCCCTCTGGACCCACCCACTGAGGGTCACGTCATGCCGGCACATTGCCCACTCTGCCATGGGGGTCTAGGTGGACTCACTCTTTAACCTTTCCAGGGGCGAGACTAGTTTGTCCACCTGAATATTTATGTTTAGAAAAAATGCAAACCTTGGCTCCTTTCTCTTTTTAAAACTCAAATCAGGAGAACCTGGTTTTAAGACGGTTTCTTTAAGAGATGCTATTTTCAGCTCCTCTGTTTTGATGCCCTCCCCCATATGCACAATTGAGAACACTCAACTGTAATAAGTTATCGCCTTGTGGGAGCTCTGGGACCTGGGAGACGGAGGGTTCAAAGCCAGGGCCGGGAGGTCCTTCCCCAGGCGTGCGCCGGCCCGAGCAGTGTGCCGGCTGCTGACCCTGTGATCTCATCTTTGGAGAGCTCTCTTGAAGAGTATTGATGGGCTGAACCATTCTATTTCCCAACGAGTTCAAGTGAGCCCGTGTTAGGCCTGGATGCCATGGACAAGGGAGCGTGCGGTTTTATTCACAGGACCTAGATGGGCTGAGAGGGTGAGGGCTCCCCAGGCTGAGAGGAGAGGTCCAACAGCGGGGCTAATGGGCTGACAGCCCGGGAGGGCATCCCCCATGCTTGTGTGGTCACGGCCTCCTCTCCTTAGCGTCTGCAGAGAGGGATGCAAGGAGGGAGCCCACTTGTGCTGACCCTGCCCGGATCTATCGAGAAAGTTCCAGAAGGATCCGCTCTTTCTCTCGCCACTGCGTCTGCATCTCACAGGAGCCATACTACTGCCTTGGAGCTCCAGTCCTGGGACACAGCAGGGCGCTGAGAGGGCTGGTCACAAAGGGAAACGGGAGGATAAGGCATTTCCCACAAGTTCTAGGACTCTCTTTCAAAAATGAAGAAGGAGGATGGAGCGGATAGGAAAGTGCGTCTGGCTCTACATACGTCTAGGGGCAGTGCCTGGGGGGGGCACAGACACTGGGCCAGGGCTTGCTCTCACCTTGGGGCCTGCCCAAACGTGTGCCATCAGATGTGGCCACTACTTCCTGTGGCCTCAGTTTCCCCATCTGTAAAATGAAAGGGTTGACAGGCAGGATCCAAGACTCAGGTCTCACGGCGGAAAGGGCCATGTGATGCTGAGAGTCTCCTGAAGCCTGGGAATGACCCTGAAGCCCAGGCGCCACTTCCCACCGCAGTCCCCTCCCGGACAACACTGCATCCCCCAAACTGGCCGAGGGAGCCTCCCTGCAGCACCCCTGGGTTTCACAAGGGGGAGCTGTGCTGTACCTGGCTCAGCTCTCAGGTGACCCCAGGACAGTGGTCCTTCCCCAGAGGGCAGTACATCAAAGGTGGACCCTTAGCAGACAGACTGAGGGGAAGCAGCCTCATCCCCAGACACACTGCCTCGGACCCAAGTCACTGTCAGATCGGGGACCAGCCTTTTCCCATTCAGGTCAAGGGCACTAACCACCCCTGCATGCAGCTCCTGTGTGCTGAAGGCGCCCTAGAGGCTTTCATGGTGATGTATCAGGACATTCCTGCTACCACCCTGAGCTGCCCCTCTGCAGAAAAGGCGGCCGGCTCAGGGACATGAAAACTTTTACCAGGTTTATGCAGCCACTTAGTGGGAAACCTACTTCAAGTCCAAGGACATATGCTACAAAGCCCATGATCGACCCACTGCCCACCATCCTCAACCTTCAAAAGTGCAGGAAAGCCAGTTAGGTACCACCCTTGGTCTCTAAAAGATCACTTGTAGCTCAGGAAAAATGCAGATATCAGATCACCTCAGGGTGTGAAAGGAGTGCCCTGGGCGTTGGAACAGCAGTACTGACTAATCCAGGATGGAAGCAATCCCGAGGGGCTTCATGAGGGAGGTGCTGGCTGGGGCACTCAAACCCTCCACTGCCCGGAGAGAAGTTGAAGCACCAGCAGAGGAAGTGGGTCTCTTCACTCAGACTCAGCAACCAGGACAGCTCCTGGGTGAGGGCTGGACATCTGGCTTGAATCTCCACAGCACATCCTGCCAGGGTCAATGGATCAGGGCAAGACAGACGTTTTCTGCCAGTGGCCTCAGCTGTAAGTGACTGAGGGGCCGGGAGGGAGACCCGCCCAGGGAAACAAGCCCGCAGGGGTGGTGGCCGGCCCCTTGTCTCAGGTTCCACGCTGGAATCTGACAGTGGCCTCCCGTGGGGTCACCAACGGCCGAGGGGAAAGTGGCCACACCGCAGCTGCCCAGAAATTAGAGCTCGTGTTACAGAAGCCAAAGTCAGGGAGGGCAAAGGGGACCCCATCCCTGGGGAGCTATAGGTGGGCCAGACCTGGGGCCGTGAGCGCCATACCTTCCGAACAGCTCGCTGTTTTCTCCAGGAACCCTGCCAGCAAGTAACACTTCCATAGACGAGGTCTATCTGACAGAGTGCTTCCTGCTTCCTGAAGACGGCGGAGCAGTGAAGGAGGCGATGCTCAAAATGTGAGTGTGGGTCAAGGGTGGGCCGTATGGGCAGCTGAAAGTCAAGGAGGAGGGGGACCATCCCTCTACCAGGCACGCCCCCTCCCCGCCGAGGGCTGCTCAGCTGTGGAGAAGGCGCAGGGCTGCAGGAGCTGGCTGGAGACGTCCTGCGGAGACGTGGGCTGGACCCCGGACTCTTCACATCAGCTGTGTGGTCCGAGCAGGCTCTGGGTGGTGAAGATGGTGTCCCTCGTATCCGTATGGGGGTCCGCTGTGTGGTGCTTCTCCTCCGGGCCTCCTACTCTCCTGGCGCCCAGCACACCGTCCTTTCCCGGCTCATTTCCTGTCTGTTGTCATTCCGTGCTGCCCGATACGGGCCCATGGACTTCACTATGGAAAAATGGAATAGAAGAAGAAAATCCAGCCCCTTTTCCAGGCTCGTTAGTGCCCAAGGGCCAGCTCTGAGCAGGGCTGACCCATACGAGGCACATCCAGTACTGACCTTTGACCTTGTGTTGTCCAGTGAGTCCGTGGAGATGATACCTTTGATGAACTTGAGCAGATGTGTGTCCAGCTGCCTCTGGAGAAAAGGAAGCTATCACATCACATCAGTGTGTACTAACCTTGGCACCATTAAACAGGCGATCCATCAGGGGTAATTTTTATAGGTATGAACATGGTTATTATTCCAGCCCAAAAGTTCTACTTTTCTCCATGGCGCCAGCATTGAATTTTCCATTTAATTACATGCCCACCATTGCTCTTATCACCAGGCCTCGCCATCAGCCGAGTCATATGTCATGTTTTCCAGCGTGACTCATTTAGAAAAGAAGCACCAGTCCAGCACCCGGCGTGACTGGTCTGTTAATGAAGTGGGTTATAGCTCTCTCACGTGCTGGGCCTCAATAATAGAATTTAAGTGAAAGTAATTTCCAAGTGCAATCATAGTTTACATATTAGTTATTGTATGAAGGAAAAAAATGAAGGGCTACCGTAGGCTCCGTGCAATTAACATTGAGGCCCTCGCCTGGGCCTCGTGGGAAGGGGATCAGCTTGGCCGATTTTTTTCCACAGATTCTGATTGGAATAAAGAAGATTTTCCTGGCTGCCTCGGCTGCAAGAGCTAAAGCTTTCTGAAAACTCGAGACGTCAACCAGACCTCGGGACAGGATATAAACACAGGACGAGCATTTATTTTTTAACCGTGTCTCAGAAGCACAGTCCCCGGCGTTGAACATGGCACATGGCGAGTGAGGTGGACGAGGGCCGAAGCAGGGCTAACGATGCAGTGTGTCTGAGTCAGAGACCCAGGGACCATCGTGGGCTGGGGGAGGGGAGGCCCATGGCCCGGGGTGCTGGGGGGGTCCACACAGATGGAGGAATCCAGCTTGGCCTGAAAGTGTGGGTGCTCAGAGCTAAGAGCCGCGAGGGGGACAAACCCACAGTCATACCCCCACCCCGTGCGCATACCTCCTCGCGTGCACACAGACGCGCACACGAGCGAACAATCAGCAGACCGTCAGTGGTCTTAAGGTCCGGTGGTGCAGTGGGAGTGGAAATCCAGTTGCAATGGGGCCAGGAGGGAACAGAAGGTGAGGAATGAAAGCACAGAAGTTGGCCAGAAACGAGAGAGACGAAACATAGTGGCGACCGGAGAGGACAGCAAGACGCAGGAAGGTTATTTCTGGGTGGGAAGAGACTTAATGAGACGATTTCTGCCTCAGGGGGCAGGCTGGACAGAGGCCTGGTCGAGTCCTTGTACCACAGGCGTCTCTGACCCTGAGCCCCTCAAGCGGCCGAGCATCCGAGGAAGGTGGGCAGGATGCGGGAGGAAGTGGACCCCACGGGACAGGTGGGCCGGGAGGAGGGCCTTGGCCTCCCTCTGGTTCAGTGACTGGGGGATGGTGTCGACGTAAGAAGCGGGGAAATTCAGAGAGAAAAGGGGCTGGTGAGGGGGAAGGAACTGGATGGACAAAGCCGCCATCTCTCCAAAGTGTGCCTGTTTCACAGATGAGATGTAATAGGCAGACCCAACTTAAGTGACTTTTCTAAGATCTCAGAGTAAAAAACAGTAGCCTACACCACTCCCATCGGACTAGAGTCTGCAGAGCAGTTTCACCCCATGATCTAACGTGGTCTTTTATAAAAAGCCTTAAAGAAGGTAGACATTATCTCTAGCCATGAAAAGAAAGATCTCAGTATGTGGCACCTACAGCAAACCTTTCTGTTCCTGACTTGAATTATCAGGTCTCCTTAGTTGCCTGTGACAAAAGCCCATCGTCTAAAAGGGGAACTTTCCGGCTCATGTTACTGGAAAGAGAAGGGGTTTTGCTGGAGGGGCAGCTGGATTCAAGACCCCTTTTGCCATCGCCCAGCACAGCTTCCCTCTCCCTACGCCAGCTTCTGCCCTCCCCTTGGTTCCGGTGAGGGCGGTGTGGCCTCGGGAAGCTCTATGCTACTTTCCTTGCAATTTTATGACCCATAGAAAGAGAGACGTCTCACACTAAGGCTGTCAGAAAAGTCCTAGGGAAGTTCCAGGCTTGGGCCTAGTGTCCATTCATTCATTCAATCGATAAGTCAATTCAGCCTTTCATTCAAACAAACATCGACTGAGCACACTCCACATACCAGACACGTGCCAGGTGGTGGGCACAGGGACATGAACAAGATGGAGAAGGTCTCTGCTCTGAAGCAGCCTACAGGCTCATGGGAGAAGATCAACAGTTCAAAACCAGCAACAACAGCAGCAACGAGAAAACCCAAGTGCAGGCATCCTCGGCTCTATGATTAGACCCATCCCATTGGCCCTGGGAGGAGGTGGCCACTCCACCTTCAAAGCAAAAGGCTAGAAAGTATGCGGTAGGTTGGGGGATGCGGGAGAGAGATGTGGGGAGCATTTCCCCTAAAGGACAGGATTTGATATTATAACTAAAAGAAAGAAGGGCTGCTGGGCAGACAAAATAAAAATGCAGAATTATAGAAATTTTTTGTTTAATAGTCTTTTATTATGAACATATGAATATGGAAGAGAAGAGGAACTGAGAAGGCTTTTGTTCTTCTGAATGGTTACAGTTCGAAGCAGCCTTCAATACCAAAGATGTTTACAAAGATTTGGAAATAGACTTCTGAGGAGGGCCTGGTCTGCAGCCCTAACTCCATCTTGAGCTCCATCCGGAGCTGCCCAGCCAGGGGTTCCCAGGGATCTCCCCAGGGGTCTCACCCTCTAGAGGGTTACAGATGCTCTTTCATTTACCTTCAGAGCCTAAGGGTTTGACACAGCACTGGGCACACAGAATGCCCTCCACTCATTCTGTCAGTGTTTATTTTAATTCATTCTAATTTACTATAATCAGCTCCATTAAAGCCAAATGACATAAAATTGTATATGAAGACGTCTTGATAGTTGTTTGTGAGTTTCTATTCATCTAATGATCTTTCTTTTAAGCACAAATAACAACACTCCGATTTTAAGGCATGTCTAATTCTCAGAAACAGTGTGTTTTGACGGCCATCTCAAACATGCGTACAACGCACAAAACTGGAAAGGTCCTCTGTTGAGACGACAGCACAAACTCTGAGCCAGCAGACTGTGCCTCTCCCCACACATCCCTTAACAGGTTGCCAAGCGCTCTCGCTGCAATTCAACCTATCGTGCCACTTACATCCCTCATCTTGACGCTCTGTTGTATTTGTGAACTCTTTGTGGTCCAGTCTGGACCCCGCCGTGGAGCAACAGCTCAACCACAATTAGCCTCGAGTGTTCAGAACTAATGCGAGTGGTGACCCAACTGACTGTCAGCCGCCAGAGGTCTGGGGCGTGGGAAGTTGCAGTTAGACAAACAGCGTAGGTCATCACCATTGAGATGTCTCGAATCCATTCTTTCAAGCCTGATGTGTTGTCTAGCGTGTTTGTACAGAAGAGTTCTTCTCCTTCTGTCATATTTTTAAATCTCAGATCCCAGTCAATTCTCAGGCAGAGCAATGATGTCCACTGTATCCCAGGGCACAAGGCAAGGTCATGAGGAACAAAGGCAGATGCAGACAATGGACCATGACCGAAAGAGGATGCAGGACAAGATGCACGTATCTGCAAGCCAACGCGGGCAGGCATCCCCGGCTCTAAGCACTAATCTCAGGCCCAGCAGCGGAGAACTCAGACCCTGCACGGTGGATCTGACTACACCAGATAGATGGGGCATCTAACAGAGTTTTACCCCAGCAAGAGTAACTCAACAGGGAAGATACATGTTGGCCGTCAAATGAAGTTCTCTTCTGGTCACCAGACTACAGGCCTACCCCTAGGTTGCATTTCAAAGACTTCCACTTCTGAGTATCATTTTAATATGGCGCTCCAGACCCTTGTGTTTCATGGTTCTCTGTCCCCATGCTGAAGTGCTCATTTGTTAGCAAGGACTCAGTTCTTTCTTCTCTAAGGAAACTTTTCCCTAAAAGCAGAGGCAGGGGATTCCCTGGTGGTGCAGTGGTTGAGAGTCCGCCGACGGATGCAGGGGATGCGGGTTCGTGCCCCGGTCCGGGAAGATCCCACATGCCGCGGAGCGGCTGGGCCCGTGAGCCATGGCCGCTGAGCCTGTGCGTCCGGAGCCTGTGCTCCGCAACGGGAGAGGCCACAGCGGTGAGAGGCCCGCGTACCGCAAAAAAAAAAAAAAAAAAAAAAAGCAGAGACAGGCACTTCTCCCCTGTGGGTCCCACGAGCAGGAGTGTTTTCACCTCTGTAGGGTCTTCTTTTCCTTCCTCCTAGCTGACTTGCTCTGGCCTGGTACCTTGGCCCATCCTTTCAGGGACACCTGGAGATGACTCCTCTGGAGTTAAGACCAAAGGTGATAGAACAAAGGAAGGAATGGGACCTCTCAGTCCTTGACTGGAGGGCAGTGTTCAAGCCCAGCCCCTTGTCTGGGACCCCAAAGGGGACCGCAATCTTGGGGGAGGGTAAAACCCCTTTCAACACAAGTGTCACTCAGTCTGGAAGCCCAGTCTCATGAGGTCTGCAGCAAATTTTGTGATCTGCACTGAGGTCGCACCCTCCACACCTGCCTGCCCATGACATTTGTTCCAGCCTGTACCTCTTACTTCTCCATGGGCCTTATTTCATTTTATCTGAATTTCATGCTCAAGAAAGAAGACGATGTGGCAGGTGGCCTGACCCCTACCCAAGATGCACACAACTCTCATTCAACAAGGCAGGTTGTGAATGCGATTCCCAGTTGCCCCTCTCCTCCGTGTCACAATCTGTAGACCTGTGTTCTCACTCCAAGGCCTGCACCTTTGGGTGCATTTTGGCCAGAGTCGTTGGTCACCTCTGAACTGCTCACAGCCCCACGTGTTTTACTTGGTTGATGTGTTATATTACAGTGATAAAACTAATGCCATAAACATATTTTTCAAAATTGAGGTCCTTAGACGTTCCATTTACCTGCCATCTGGTCTGATTTCTACTTATTTCTAGATATCTTCAAGTCCATGTACTTGAATATATTTATTTTTAAATTATTAGGGATTTATGGACTCATTCATTCTATGATATTTTGAGAGATGATCATGTTTTCAGTGTTGGAGATAAACGTTGCAGTATTGTCCTAGGTGCCTCAAAGAGTGAGGAGCTCTCCTTGTGACTCTGGATGTAATCATTCCTCATGGCTACTATTGACTATTTCACACATAATTAATTCCAATAACATGAAGTCCTTATATTTTTCTTGCTGAACCAGCAACTTCACAAGTAACATATAATCAAAGGCACAAAGTTCTGTATATATTTGTTTTCATTATATAATTAAAAGATGTTAAGGAAGTGCACCTTTTAAAAGAATTCTAGCTAGTTATTAAATTTTTATCCACTGAGTGGGAATCCTAAACCCTCCCACCAAACCCTCACAGTTTAGAATTTCCAGTCTCTCTGAGATTTTTATGATTTTACAGATAAGATTATTATTCTGATAAGGTTCCAGAAAATCAAGGCCATGTCCCCCCAAATGACAAAAGACTCTGGCCCAAGTATGACCAATGTGACGGGGAACAAATCAAGCTCAGCGTCTGGAGAATGTACCCAGTTACCAATCACCTGGAAGAGCAGATCTGACAGGACGTTGAGGGAGGCACCTGGAGCATTCATTGACTCCCAATGACAAAGCCTTTCTGCAACTTGCATTTCTGCTAATCAACTGAACCTCCATGGCGATTCACACATCCGGGTTTGCTCTCCTAGGAGATGCGGGAAGGGGGTGTGAAGCAGACAGCTGAAGGGCTGACATGACCCAACACGCAGTGGAGAGTGTCAGGCTCCTGATGCAATCAGCTCCATCAGAAGCAGGGACCCTCCTTCCCCGCCCTCTCTCTGGTTAGGTGTAGATGCCTCCCTACTTACCTGGGCCTGATATTACTACTTAGAGCCGGGATACCTGCCCACTTTGGCTCCCAGATACAGAAATTTTGCCCTGCGTCCTCTTCTGGTCGTGATCCATCGTCTGCATCTGCCTTTATGCCCATGACCTTGCCTTGTGCCCTGGGATGCAGTGGACATCGCTACTCTGCCCAAGAATTGGCTTGTATCTGAGATTTTAAAATATGACAGGAGGACAGGAACTGTGATAGAAACAGGAGGAAACAGAAGTTACCAAGCCTAAGTGAGAACCTGAAAATCTGTAGGAGGGGAATGGATGTCCACCCTTCTGTCTGGACTGTTCAACTGACAGTTCACAGTCCATGGCTGCCCGACTGCCCACGATGAGAGACAGCAGGCAGAATGACCCAGGAATGTGAAGGGCTGAGACACAGGGGTAGAGCAGGAGGCTTCAGTCAAGGAAAGCAGACCCAGGATACAGGAGAAATGAGCTTCTCACCTAGTCTAACTTAAAACTTCCTAGAAAAGGATAAGGGCCTCTCTTATCCCACACCCCACACAACAGGTATCAGGCAGGAAATAGGTTGGGCCTGGGAACCTTGGACACAAATCCAGCAGAAGCAAGGTAATGTTACCTCCTGAGCCCACTTACCTCCCAGAAGAATCTGTGAGCCACAGAAAGGCAAGATCTACCCTTTGCTGTCTTACAAGGGCTCCGCACATGAGCACTGAGCTCAGGTCTCCCAAGCCCCAGCGCTTGTTCAGAACTCATATTAGCATTTCACATTCTTGGATATAAACTGCTAGGACTCCAATTTGGTTTGTCAGATAGAGTCTTCAAAATAGACACGTGCAGTTTCATGAGGGTCTACCTTGGATTTGCTTTCACTCCTGATTGCAAATCAACAACAGTGAAAATATCGCATAAAGAGATTATTAAAAAGAAATAGTGGGATCTTCCAATTCAAAATGGCGCATGTGCAACTTTTCTCCTTCCTGAGATGGAATTAAAATTAAAATATTTATTAATGCTCAACAGTGAAAAGACATACAGGGAGGTCATCAGCAAGTAAGAGATTTCAACTGATTTCTGGAACACAGGGTTAAAAAAAAAAAAGAATCAAGTGGTGGCTGGAAAAACAGGAAAAAGCAAAGCTCAGAAAACACATGAAGAGTGAATCAGCTGTGAAGGGATCAATGTACCAATGGAGCTCCTACAGACTCAAATACAACATGGTGATAAAGGACCTGAAAAACAAAAGGATTCATTTTCAGACAAACACCCACCTCTAGGAGGAGAAGACCTAGCAGCAAGACTTTTATCTACTAAGACCTGAGGATGTTCCTCTAAAGAGTGAGAATGAATAGTCTGGGCAGGAACCAGGCAATCGTGCAGATATCAGTGACCCCAAATAATCCCCTCAAGTTTTGGCAAGAATTCTTCTAATTACTAGCTGACCCCTCTCCCAATTAATATAAAACAAGGTTGCCAGACACCCAACAGTAATTTGCTACATGCTGCTCTAACATATAACAGGACAATCCAGATACATCTGCCAGACAGATTATTCTGCAGTTCAATAGAACAAACACAATCACCAGATGAAATTCTGCAAAATACAAACAAGGAATATAAGCCGAGAAACAGAAAACATGATTCGAGAAAAAGTATAGAGATTCCAGTAAAATAAGAGAAATTAATGTACAGACTTTAATCAATATTCTCAGAGGGATAGAAGAGCTTGAATCCACGAAACAAGGACCGGATAGGATAAAGAAAGAACAAGAAGGATTTCTTAGAAAGTTAAAAAAATCATATACTTCCTGAATTTGTTTTAAAGCAATAGACTGGAAGGTAAATTTGAGGACTTTTCTAAGGAAAATATTTGAGACTGAAAGTAAGTCAGGAAACAGGAATGATGTAAAACTAGTCTAACTTCCAAAAATAAGAGTTGCAGAAAGACCATAGCAAACAGAGGAAATGAATAAAATAATGAAAGAAAAGTATCCAAAACTGAAGAAGACATGTCTCAAGTTTGAAAGTGTGTCAACGACAATCATTTTTATAAGATACGAAAACCATCACCACGAAATCAGAGGACTAATGCCTACAGAGGAAAAGGACACCAGACTGATAGCAAATATCTCAAGAGCAACATTGCTTGCTGGAAGTTGATTGAACAACGTCTTCAAAGTTCTGAAATTCTATTTTCCACCTTCAATTCTATACCCAGTCAAACTATCTCTGAAATATGAAGGCAGAATAAGGACACGTAAAAATATGGAAAGCTTAGCTCCCCAGCAAAATTGTAGGGAGTTATTTAATTATAACAAGGAAATAAACCAAGAAGAGAGACCAGAAATTAGTAGATTCAGAGAGGAGAGCACAAAGTGAAATTCAAAAATGACAGTTGCACAATTAGGTCTAGAGATCAAACAGTACAGATTAGAACTGCAGGATAGAAGGCTCTAGTAGGAGGTTTCCTTAAAAATAAAAAGTAAATTGTAGGTAAGATGATGTAATTGAGAGCTTGGATAAAAGTTGAGAATTTATTGAAGGTAAAACAGGAGAATCAATTTTATCATAGTGTCAGGAACTTTTGCACAACAACTTGGGGCCAACTGGACATTCAGGAAAGGGAATGTAATTTTAGCAGAGCACTTATTTCTGCAATGAACATTATTTCCAGAATCGTAGCAATGTAAGTGGTATTCATTGGTTTTGAAATACTTTGAATCCACTTTTAGATAAAATTCACTGAGAGCTAACTGAGTCCATATCCAAATATAAAGTCTATAACCCTGAGAATAGAAAAGAAAAGGACAGCTGACAAAATTGAGAAATGGCAGAAAAGAGAGGCAGAGGAACGGGCAAGGGTGGAGGAAAGGGGAGTGGGTGCCCAAGAAGCAATTCTAGTGGGAAAAAAATGTAATTATGCTATTTAGTTTCTCAAAAATTACCAGCTGAGGAGCTTAAAATGGTGAATGAACCAAATTGCAAGGACAAGCGGAGTGGGAGAAAAATTAACGAAATCTTCTTTCATAGTAATCATTTTATAAGCAACATTGAAAGTCAATAAATCCAAAAACAAAAATAAATATATGTTGCTCGCGGCTACGAAGCAAAGCAAAATTTACAAAAAAATTCCTATAGAATATTGAACTGGGGGTGAGAAGGAATATGAGAAATTTCTGTTCATCGTGAACCTTTTGATTTTTTGTTTAGTCCCTGTTACGTTAGTAATGTTTTCTCCAAGCAGAGTTAGAAATTCTTTCTTTTATAAAAGGAGCGTGGTAATGTACAAAGGCAAACAGACTCTGGTGTAAAAGGCCCCATTTTAATGGCATATCGAAATCTGAACTTTAAATAACTGACAACCTACATTCTCCCACTAAAATCCATATGGTCTTTGCTTCTTACTTTTCTTTACAAGGAGAAGAACGGCTTGTAGCAGTGTTCCTGAGCTAGAATCACCTCAATTGGTATAAAGAAAGAATAGGTCCATACCAAACCCAAGTCTGACCAAGTCAGACTCTCTGGGACCAGGACTTGGGAATCTCATTTATCCATCATCCTGAGTGATTCCCAGTGGCCAACAACATGGTTATGGCCTCTCTGACGGAGTAGGGTAAGGGTAGGCTAGGCCATGGTAACAAATAGACCCCGAAAAGTATTACGGTTCTAATGCTACAGATGTTTTATCCTCCCCACACACACCAGCGGGAAGCAGATGTGCCCACCTGGCCAACAGCTCCTCCACGTGGCGACTGAGGGTCACGGGCTCCTCCGTCTTGCGTCTCTGTCCTTCCTTAGTCTCTGGGATGCACTGGAAGCAGGGTGGCTTTGGCTTGGAAATGGCACACATCCCTCCTCTTGAACTGCCAGGTAGGACTCAGCCACGTGTAACTGCAGGGGAGGAAGGCAAATGAAACGTGTTCCCAAGAAGGAGAAACAAAGTCTGGGTGATTGGCGAGTAGTCTCCATATAGAACCACAACACAGACCACAGAAAAGTTCTCTCCCAGTTGACCAAGATGACCCTCTGTTAACATCTTGAGGAAGAAAGACTCACTGTACCCGGCAAGGAAGGCCCACCTGGACTCGGACACAGTGATGGTCTGGCTGTAACTTGTACGCCCCTTTCCGGACATCTCCTTGGGCTTTCCTTCATTCTTCAGTTGCCACAATCAAACTGTTGACATTTCCACTTAGCCAAGTGAGGTCATCTGAGAACAGGCTCCCAGGTGCAGCAATTCTTTTTAAGCTAATCCCTAAATTACTAGAAGCCCCAAAAAAGAGGGTCCAAGCCATTTCTAAATGCGACACCCCCCCCCCGAGTCACCCTCCACACATCAATGCAACAGACAGAAACCACAGGAATATTCAGCTTGACCCACTTGTGCTGGCCTTGGCATTCGCCCCATGAGTAGTTGCTAACGGCAATTTAGAAAAGAATAAAACGAGACCCACTTACCTTTGTGCCTTCCTCTACAAATGTGATGGAAAGCAAATTAGAACAATGGAAAAATGTTGCAGTTTTGATATTTAGTGTCAAACTGACAACCTACAAATCTCGCACGTCTATCACTCAATGATATTCAATTTAGTGACAATTAGGATAAATATTTTTTTACCAGTTCCTAGTGTGAATTCTCTAGGATATTTTCCAGATATCAGTTAAAAGTTTCTTAAAGTTAATCTACCACAAGGGGATCTTTAAAAAATCTGTATTTCTGCCTAGAGCTGCTCTAAGGTCAAATCTTTTCTTTATTCCAAGCACACAGAAAGACATACACAGATGATGGTTAGTTTCCTCCATCAATTTAACAAATAAATAAAATTGAAAAGGGCCCAAGAACACAGAACATACGATGGGTAGGGAGCCTACACAATGATTAAATATTTATGAACAAAAAAGGTAGCAATGAGGTGGCAAATCTCTTTATAAGCCTGGATCCTGTGTAGTAAAAATGGGTTGTATCTAAGTACACATTCCAAAAAGGCATTTACCTGCTTTTCCTTCATAAAGTGTTTTTCTAAAAAAGAGTTTTAAAGTCTGGAAATGGAGCGTTTTTAGAGAAGGAAGATGGAAAATTAATACCAGGATTTGGTGTAGTTTATTCAAATGTATTATTCTCCTTGGGCACAGGAAGCCCAGCTTTACTCCTCAGAGCTGGAAGAGGCACAGTGGGGATCAGGAAAACCCCACCTCTAGGGCAAGTTTATGGGCGTTGCCATGGAAACCTCTCCATGCCCGTCATCAAGGCCCTGCCCTTGCCCCGCCCACCTCTGGGGCTTCTTTGCCAGGTTTCAGGAGCCCCCGTGACTTGGTCTCCTCTCCATCTCCTTGGATCTGAGACAGCGCCTTGCTTGATAGATTAAATATGGCCACAAACTGTCCGCCCCTTCCCCGAATCTGGGGCAGCTGGGTGATGTGTTTTGATGGATAGAGGGCCACTCTGGCCTCCAAGACCTTGTAGCTTCTGCTCTCCTTTTTGGAAGGCTGCTGCCTTGTGAGGAGCCAGGAGGAAAAAACTGCGTGGAAAGAGTGGGGCCCAGCTGTCCTCGTGCTCAGCCACGGGAGTGAGGCCAGCCCGGAGCAGCCAGCCCCAGCCAACCTGCTAACTGGCTGCAAACACCTCAGTGAGCCCAGCTCACACCACGTGGAGCAGAGACATTCGTCCCAGCTGAGCCCTGCCCAGAGGGTCAACTCCAGGCACTGAGATGACACCTACCCTCCAGCTAGCCTCCACCAACTGCTGCTCCCCATGGCCGCTGCTGGGGAAACTCTGACAGCAGCAGAGTGTCTGGACTTGCCATAGACTAGAGGTTTGCAGACGTGGACCGCTAGGAGCCTCAAACCTGGATGCGATGGCCAGACCTCTGCTCGGCCTTGACCGCGATGGTGGCGGTGAGCAGGCCCGGGGGTTCAGAGACTGAGCCCCTTGAAGGGAGGAGGCCAGGCCAGCCTGGGCTGTGCAGGAGGCCCGGATCTTCCAGCTTCAGAGCCAGCAAAGTCCTCAGATAACCACAGCAGCTCCCTGCCATGGCCTCTTCTTTCTGAGCTCAGCCTCTGACATGCCAAGGACCCTCATCAAGGGCCGGGTCTGTGCCCCCTACCCAGCCCTTCTGAGAAAAGAACGCACTCTCATCAAACAGCCCTCTGCTAGCTGCCGGTCACAAACCTACAGTGTCTCAGTGGACAGTCTCCACCCCTAGGCCGCTGTGCCCAGAACAAACGTCAGTGCGTTCATCAACAGAGACAGCCAGTTAAAGGGGCGCATTCATGTTTATTGTAATTAGTATTGGCAGATTATTAGCATATATTATCATATAAATATTTATTTATAGGCATGTATTTGTGTATGTGGGTAATATACATGTAACAACCGTTTTATTTTAGTTGACATTACTCTGTCTGGCCATCTTTCAAGGCCTTTTTCTTGAGGATGGGCCTACAGATTCCACGCCCTCCCACCTTTTATATGTTAATTGCAGCCCGATGCACTGCCTGCACCTTCCAGTCCAAGCCCTCACTTCTTCGTACAGAGTTCTGTGCAAATCTGCCCAGGTGCAGCAGCTGTCTACGTTTCTGCAATTTCCCCCAGTCTTTTCGAGCTGTCTTTCTAGACCATCGACATTTCTCTCTCCACGGGTCCTATCTCATCAGCGTGGTCAAGCTCCTCTCATGCGAAAAATGCCTCTTTTACTCCATTTCCTCTTGCCATCCTTGCCTCCTTTCTCTGCTCCCATAAATGACCAAAGTTCTTCAAAGGCTTCTCTGTTGTCTGCACTTGCCCACCAATCTCTCACTCTTCCACTTGCCCTTACAGAAACACACTTTCTAATTATTCAGAGTGACATGGAGTGAAGTCATAGTTGGTGAGAAGATCTTACATCAGTTATTGTTTTATTATGTATTATTACATTGCTAGGGTCTGAAAGAGTGTACCCCCCAAAATTCATGTGTTGAAATCCTAACCCCCCAAGATGATGGTATTTGGGAGGTGCTTAGGTCAGGGGGTGGAGCTCTCACGACTGAGATTAGGGCTTTAAAAGTAAAAGAGACGCCGCAGAGCTCCCTCACCCCTCTGCCACCTGAGGGCACAGAGAGAAGGCACCAGCTATGGACCAGGAAGAGGCTCTCAGCAAAATCCGATAGTGCGACGCCTTAACCTTCGACTTGCAGCCTCCAGAACCTTGAGAGATAAACGTCTTTTGCTCATAAGCCACCCAGTCCGTGGTATTCTGTTATAGCAGCCAGAAGGGAGTAAGATACACATTAATCATTGTGTCAGTGAGTTAGTGAGCCTGATTGAGAAATGTTTTGGAGGAGTGACACCTACACCTCATCTAGATCACGGTTAAAAACCCCAAACCAGAGTACGCGGTATTCTACACAGAACGATAAAGTCTGAAGCAATTGAAAGAGTGTTTAAGTGGCCAAGAGGAAGCTCTCACTTACACCCCAGCTCTACCCCTATGAGCTGTACCGATTCTCTTTTTACTACAATCCCCTCATCTGTATAACAAGAATAAGAACTGACCACATAGGAAAGTTATTTTAATGTTAAAATGAGAAACTATATTTATAATCAACCAGCTTCATCCACACATGACATTAAGTGTGAAGGAGAGGTTTCCATAGGCATAAATACGGAGGCATTGTTGATTGTTGCCCTCAGTACTTGGTTTTGTGGTGTGTTTGTTTGTGTCTTTGTTTTATCGTTGTTTTCTGTTTTAAGATTCAGTGTGGAAGCAGAATGCTGACCTGATTTGGACTCAGGGAGAACCAGTAATGTTTCACAGGGATGGAAGTTGTTTCCATCAGAACTTAGCTACTTTCAGGTACAGAACCCCAACTTTAACTTAAACAAAGACCTAGAGTCACTGGGGTCCGTACCCGACATATCTGGGAGAAAGAAAGACTCTCACTCCCTCTTTGCTCATCTCTTAAAGTCAGCTGTTCCCCTGAGGGGTCCACCCTCAGAGGGGCTCCCTACAGCCCCCTGTAGAGGGGCTCTACAGGCTACATGGCCCCGCAGGTTAGGTCCCAAAGAAAAGGGAGGGACCTACCCTGCCATGACATTCCACCAACCTCAGGGGGGCATGAGACCCAGCCAGGCAAATCCACCCCTGCTTCTGGGGAGAAGGGGCAATCAGACTGGCCAGCCCATGAACATGGGGTAATCCTATTGGCCAGCCCAAGTGAGGGAAGGTGGGTCACAGACTTTAAAGGCCCTCGTCACAGAATCATAGGACATTGGAGAAAACCTGCCAAGCATCCACTGTTGGGGTGATCTGCCTTCCATGACTCCAATGAGTGAGTATGTGGCTTATACCACTGCGGTAGAGAATGTGATAAGGAAAGAGGTCCTTTCAACCACAAGCTCCTCCCAGGCTGAGAGGACAACTTAAATTCCCGTGTACTTTTGCTTCTGTATTTCAGGGGGAACAATAATTCTCTCTTTTGAAACTGTGATCCACCAAAATTAAAGAAGTATCTGAATTACATGTTTTAAGAAATTCTCTGCGCTCATCGTTACCAATGAATAACATATGCAGCTAAGTGATGTTTGAGTCTCACCCAAAATGTTTTACCAAATATATGGAGGTTGAAGGATGGAGGCCTGTCTGAAGTAAGATTGAATTTGAAGACGAGGCTCATTTGTATTTATCAGAAGCAAAAGAATGCTAACCAAGCCAGAGTCTCAGCCATAGTGTCCATTTAGGCCGAGGAGTACAAGCAGCTTTAAAAATGTATGATGCCGGGCTTCCCTGGTGGCGCAGTGGTTGAGAAGCTGCCTGCCGATTCAGGGAACACAGGTTCGAGCCCTGGTCTGGGAAGATCCCACATGCCGCGGAGCAACTAGGCCTGTGAGCTGCAACTACTGAGCCTGTGCGTCTGGAGCTTGTCCGCAACAAGAGAGGCCGCGACAGTGAGAGGCCCGCGCACCGCGACGAAGAGTGGCCCCCGCTCGCTGCAACTAGAGAAAGCCCTCGCACAGAAACGAAGACCCAACACAGCCAAAAATAAATAATAAATAAATAAATATTCCCTCCTTGAGAGACTCTCCCAGGCCTCAGGGCAGGAGCTGTGCCCCCCCCCAAAAAAATGTATGATGCCACCGAAGATTCTGGCGAGTCCCCCAAACCACCTCCTTGGTAAAAAGAGCCGCATCAAGGACACCTAGAAGCACAAGAGCCCCACATCCCAGGGAGGGGTGAAGGCAAGCTCAGCCCCTCATCCCCTGGGTCTTGGAGAGGCTGCCCAGAGGCGTGGCATGGGATGGGTGGCTGGGGGCTTGCCATGGTCAGCAGCATGTTGTACTTCCATTAGGGTGTTAGATTTAAATGCAGAGTTAGCTGTTGCCTACACAGAATTATGTTAAACAGGGGCCAGACTGAAAATCAATATTCTGCTTAAGTAACTGGCCCTCCAGTAATTTAATGAAACTAAATGGCATTACACCAAGGCAAGGTGGAGGGGCCCTTCTGCCCCAGCCTTTCTGTTAAATGGGGGCTGTGCAGCTGTGCACCTAAAGAGAGACTAAACACATACTTATTTTTTTTTCCTAAAGTTGGAACTGCGCTTTCTTAGGCCAGATTACCTGTTTGCTTCTTTAATTTAAAACTAGAGTAAATAATTTGCAGCCCCATAATTAGGAAAGAACTAGAGACTCACTATAAGAAAGAGAGAGTGCTGGTGGAATCGCGGAAAACAAGCCTTTCTTAAATCCACAAGAAAAAGCTCAGGGGTGAGAGTAGGTGCAGAACGAAGCCATTAGTTTTTTTGGTTTTTGTTTTGCGGTACGTGGACCTCTCACTGTTGCGGCCTCTCCCGTTGCGGAGCACAGGCTCCGGACGCGCAGGCTCAGCGGCCATGGCTCACGGGCCCAGCCGCTCCGCGGCATGTGGGATCTTCCCGGACCGGGGCACGAACCCGTGTCCCCTGCATCAGCAGGCGGACTCTCAACCACTGCGCCACCAGGGAAGTCTTGAAGTCATTAGTTTTAACCCATATATTAAAACTTAATTTTAAAGGCCTTAAATTGACACTGTAACTTATCAGGTTCAGAATTTGAATAAAGACCATGAAGCAAAAGTGAAGATAGTTTTTTAAACATTATAAACAAATGTAAAATAAGAATATTTAAAGTGTATCTTTGATATGTTGTTTGTTCATGTGTTTTATAGTATGCTTTGTAGTTGCTTTTCTTCTTGCTTTTGATCTTGGTGTAGGTGTGTGAGGGTGTAAGCGTGCGTATGTGTGTGTGCGTGAGTGCGCGTGCCTATAACAGCCATAAGTTTGCTAAACCCAGAACTCGTCAACATAACAACTGAAATGGGCAGCTCCTCATTTAAGATTCCACTCCAAGAACTTCAAGCTCTCTGCGCAGTCGGCATGTACTCATTATGACACTCCAACCACAGAAGTTTATGCTACAAATGATTGACAATAGAAAGAAGGCGCCTTTCCACAATTTTGAAGTTATTGGCAAGTCATTTATTTATTATGCAGCTGCAAACTTCATCTATATGAAACAGTTCACAGACTTATGTCCAAAACCCAGAATTAAAATGACAATAATTGCATGTTGCTTAGGATGGGATAATATGAAACACAGAAATCTTTCCTTTTAAGATGCCAATTTGGAACCTCTGAGGCCCAGTAAAACTTATTAACCATGCGTCTCACTATCTTCGAGAAATTTCAGATGTTTGGAATCCAGGCACTAAGTTAATTGGCATTTATCACTTGCTTCCTTGTTCTCCCATTTTTCTTCATCTTTCAGGCTGGCAAGGATGTGGGATATCAACAAAGAAAGTCAAAATGAAAATGCGTCTTGAAACACAATATAACCTTGAGTTCCAAACCTTTAAATGCCTACTTTATTCGGTTTTCCATCGGCAACTAAAGCAATGGCAAGGTCAGCTGAGTTGTCTCCTGAATCTCTATGACAACTACGGGAAGAAGGTTACTCATGCCCTCAATTCAAACATGATTACATCTTAATTTCTTATTTAGATGCCTTGGTCCTAAAAAAATAGTGACTCTGGACCATGAATGGTAACTTAGGTATTTCTCACTAACGAGCTGAAAAATGCCCTTTGAAACCAATGTTTATTGCTGAGAATAGTCAGAGCGGGGCACACAGGGAGGAGGATCTTTTTTCAAACTACTGAGTCTACCTTGCAAATACATATTGTATCATGGGATGATAACATGAGCACCAAAAATACTTATCATCAAGATAAGATTTTCAGAATTATCACTTTATAAAATTTTATGGAAACTATAAGCTCAATAAGTCTCATCAGAGAACACAGCATTCTCACCGGCACCATTACAACTATCATCCTCACCCTTATTTTTAAGCAACCTTGGAAGGGTCTTCTTAATTCTCTGAGTAACAATCTTCACAGCTTTACGTGTCACTCCCATGTTACGTCCTTTTTAATAAAGTGACAGGGCGCAAGGTTTTTCTACTCGAAACAGTAACCGAAATTAAGAATATTATCTCTGTGAGGTTTGGCCGTGAAGCGGTGAAAATGTTCACATATAAATGGCAATAATTAGGTTATCCCATTGTGGAAAAATGGGAATATTTGTTTGGTGAGACTGGGTGATACTGTTCCTCTTTATTCAGTCTGCAGGATCGTAAGGGCGCTGGTGCGTTCTTAATGCTTTTTACAAAAGCAGAAGAGGTGGAAGCAATTTAGTGAAAACAAAAAGCAGGAAGAAAAGAAGTCTTTGCTTGATTCTTTACTTCTGTGGACTTTTTGAGTGGAAACTTTTGCAACTCTTTTTAATAATACCAGTTGGCCATTAGAATAATGTCTCAACTGATGTATTATGAAACATAAGCATGAATCCTGGGATTTCTAATAGAGCTATTTCTCTAAAGACAAAATAGACAATTCATACAGGAACAAGTGATTCACATTCACAGAGAAAGAAATATCTGACATCACAACTAATAAAAAGATTTCAAATTAAACAATGATTACTATTTGCATGTACCTGCTAGTTTTGATAGATAAGGGAAAAAAAGGAAATGTTACACAGTGAGCTTGAGTCTCCCAGGCTATGGGTGAGGGAGAATCAGGAAAACTCTACTGGAAGGCATGCTACCAAATCCTCTCATTCAGAAATTCTATTTTTTGAAATCCACCCCAAAGAAACAGTCGTGTAAGTAGGGCAAGCTTTACACACAAAGATGCTCAATGTAGGGTAATGTCTAATCACAAAGAAAAACCCCAAATATCCAATAATAAAGAAGCAGCTTAGTAAACGGTGTTAAATCCATTAGCAAGAGCATTTGCTATTTTAAAGGATGTTCACAAAGATTTTTTGATGCAAACTAGGGAAAAGTTTATGACAGAACATTAAGTGAAGAGGACAGCATACAAACAATATGTGTACAGAACAATATTAATATATTAAGTTTACAGATTACAATAGGCCAAATTACCAAAGTGTTAACAAAAGGAGGTCAGCTTATGGCCAATTATAATTTTAAAGATAAGCTTCTCCACTTTTAGAAGTTCTGTAACAGGCGTGTGCTACTCCTGTGATATGATTTTTTAAAAAGAGGTAATTGTTTAACATAACAGGGAAGGAAAAAACTCCATCATCATTGACGTCGTTAGACTGGCAACAAAACCTCCATTTTCTTTCATTAACAGGGTGGAAATCGGAGGAAAGTTTCACTCTCTCCTGTTAACAGGTGAGGAAACAGGCACAGGTGAAGGATACCTTGCTTTTACAACTGCGGAGCGTAAGCCAGTTCTGAACCCAGAGTGCAGTTGTCTCTTTATTCCAAGAAACACCCGCCCCACCCATGAGGAAAAGGAGAGGCCACCTCTGGCTGCTCAGGGCCCTCCTGTATCGTCCCTGACCTCAAACACGGAGCAGGAGCCACTGAAGGCTCCGGGTTCACCCTCCCCAAACACTACATCCTCACGACCTACAAGGTTTTCCTTCTCATGAAAGAGACTCCTATCTATAACAGCAAAGAGCATCTTCACCGCAAACTTCTGCGTTCACCTGGACTTGTAAATTACAGGCTACAGACATCTGCAGTTTTTCAGCCAAAATTAACTGGACCACTGGTATGAGACAAGCAGGTGAATGAGCCTGTCCTGCAGGAGGTCCCAGTGGTGGGGACAGATCAGGGAAGGAATACCAGCCCTGCCTCCCACCCCTGCAGCAGAGGACCAGCTCAGGTGAGGCTGGACAGGTGTGCGGGCCACAGGGATGCTTCTTCCTTCTGTGCAGCCGAAAAAGCACTCATTTTAGGGGCAGAAGACATGACCTTGAGAACGATTTCTGTCATTTATGAATTGTATGTCCGTGGAAAAGGTCCTCACCAAGATCCTCAATTTTCATAGTGAAGAATTAAAAATGCTTTCTTCAGGAAGCTTTTGGGAGAAGAGGTACCTCCTTGTGGGAAAAAAATGCTTTGGCAAAAGAGAGGAGGGCCCAGGGGGAGGCCAAGACGGGTTCCCACGTGAGACCCTTCAGCGTTGGTCTTTGCTGGGGGTGAACCTCCAGGGAAAACGGCTCCATTTTTACGTACAGAGCTTTCGGCTGTTTCACAATGTATGTCACTGAGTTCATATACGATCACGTTTCACGTTCTATCAAATTTCATAGAGTTCTCAAAAAATGTTTTTGGACATCTGGATATTATGTGGTAAATGTGTGGGTGGGGAGGTCAGAGACATGTTAGAACCTGGGGGAGGGCAGGGGTCATTCTTTTCCCCACCCCTTGCCTCCTCTAGGTGCTGGGGGCAAGGATCCAGCGAATTCCTGCACAGAAACCGAAAGGTATAAAGAGCTGCACAAAGGTGTGCGTGTGAACGTTCCAACCCTGGGCGATTTAACTGCGTGCACGCAGCCCACTCTGTTATAACAAAGAGACTGCCTCGCCAGGCTCAGAGTAACAGGTCCTGATAATAATACAATATCGTATATCATATAGATATAGGTTACTACGCACCGTAGCATAGCTTGATACGTATTGCGTTGCCTGCTTGATAATATAGTAACTAACCATTTCCCAGGATTTTTACTAAAATTCTAGTTTAAAAAAATTTTTATTTTGTATTGGAGTATAGTCAATTCACAATGTTGTGTTAGTTTCAGGTGTACAGTAAGGTGATTCGGTTATACATATACATGTATCTATTCTTTTTCAGATTCTTTTGCCATTTAGGTTATAACAGAATATTGATTAGCAGTCCCTGTGCTATACAGCAGGTCCTTGTTGATTATCTATCTAAAATTCTATTTTAAAGAAAAGCGTTTTTCATAAAGGTCCTGCGGACCGGGGAGTTTATCTGGTTCCCTCTCCTCGTGGCCACATCCGCAGGATGGGTGCAGTGGTCTCCACATCCCCGTCCTGTGGGCTCCGACCCCTCTGCTCACCCCCTTTCTTCCTGTGCGATTTCTCACTGAGGGTGGCTGTCAAGGCCAAGAGCCGGGACGGCTGGTGAGGCAGCCCAGCTGGATGAATTAACGTCTCTCCAGTAACTCAAACCAGCAATGACTTCATCTCGAAAATTTCCAAGTAGCACAGGTCAGAGCATGAGTGTGGACAAAAGTAATGGGGTTCCCAGAGAAGTTAAATGGTGGTGGTGAAGCGTAAGCCAAAAACTACAACTTCGAGGAGAATTGGGGGACACATCTGAAAAAGTAAGGTTTCTAACAGACCTTCCCGGAAGACTGTAAACTTCCGGTACAATGATATCTGCATCGTATTACATCTAAGCGCACTAACAAACAAAATCGTACTGATTTGTGCCTACGCTGTAAATTATACTAATATATGTTCCACAGAAGCATAAAGAAAACAAGATAAACATATATGACAAATTAAAAACAAACAAGAAATATACATGACTGCTCCTTACATGAATTAAATCAAGAGCGTTTTAAATTTATTTATATGTTGAAGTTCTATTTATAATAAAATCTACTTTCTAAATAGGAAAGTAACTCATAATCTCACCTTGTTATTAACAGTAGAATAGTTTTTGTTTTTCTTCTAATTTTGGTTGGTTTCTGCTGACATAGCTTTTATGCTGGTGGATGAAAATATACTGACATAAAGTGAAAGGAGAATTTTAAGACACATATGAAAGGAACTGTCCCGAAGCTATTAAATTTTGTGCTTAATATTTTATTCAAGGTGATTGAGGGGGGCTGGCTGTGGAGTCGCTACCGACAGGTAAAGAAGAGCAGATGGCCCGGGCCCTCAGGGAGGGCTGTTTCAGGGCAACCCGGGGTTTGTTTTGTTTTGTTTGAGGGAGGGGAGGCCTCACAATTTCCTGATGAAAATTGAAGATCATTAACGAACCCTTCTTATGCCGTTCAGAGCCTCATCGTACACAGGCGACCAAGCAAACTGTGTGGCAAGACCAGGCAACTCCAAGAATCCAACGTATTCAGTGGTAATGATGGTTATTATTCTGTATTTTTTCAGATGGCAGAATTCCTGCTGTAACTATGATGGGACTTCAGGCCTAAAGACACCCGTGAGGACATCCTGGTTTCCCTGCTTCACTCTCTTTCAGGTACAACTTCAACGCTGTGTCCAGCAGGGAGCTGGCCTTGCTTAGCACCTACAGGCCTGGGTTTTATTAAAGACTGTTCTGTCTCCCCAGGTTTTCTCCTTGCTTTGCCCTCTGTTGTTTCAACAAGGAAATGGGTCTAATTATATATACTCTTCCCTCCCATTCTTCTCCTTGTCGATGATGGGATGTGCCTTCCAGAAAGAAAGATTCAGCTCCATCATTTGTTTCCGTTTTTCTATGAAGAGAGATGTCATTAAGCTTTTGAGTTATATCTTTGCAAAACAAACATAAACTTTGGGGAAGGTTGGTTTGAGTTTTCCATTTGTAAATTCTTTTGAATAGGTTGTCTACTGCTCTTGGTCTGGACTCCATAAACAATGAAAAGGAGAATAGATCCAATGTTACTTAGCAATTTTTAAAATCTAAAGTATAAACATTGGCATGCACTGAAAAATAGAAAAAAGTTGTATTTTGAGAAAATGAACTTTGTCCTAAATCAGCTCTACAGAAAAATTAAGAATACTGTGACTTTTTTTTTTCATATATTTATTTATTTATTTTTGCTGTGTTGGGTCTTCGTTTCTGTGCGAGGGCTTTCTCCAGCGTGGCAAGCGGGGGCCACTCTTCATCGCGGTGCGCGGGCCTCTCACTATCGTGGCCTCTCTTGTTGCGGAGCACGGGCTCCAGACGCGCAGGATCAGTAGTTGTGGCTCACGGGCCTAGTTGCTCCGCGGCATGTGGGATCCTCCCAGACCAGGGCTCGAACCCGTGTCCCCTGCATTAGCAGGCAGATTCTCAACCACTGCGCCACAAGGGAAGCCCAATACTGTGACTTTTAATCCATTTTGAAGCTGAAGGATTGATACACTGTGGAGTCATTTTAAAGGAAACTCAAGTGCTATTGTTTATGTCAATAAAAAACGCACTTTTCCAGGCATGGTTTGGAAAGAACTTTCTGTAGCTTCCCAGAGCACAAATGGGCAAGCAACTTCACACAAGCCCTACATGTGACTCCTAAGAGGATGCTCGCAAGAAGGACAAGGCCATGTCCACGGGGCACGTTCAAGGCTGCAGGACACACCTGTTGGAGAAGCCCAGCAGGCTCTACCCTGCATCCCGCCCTGCACAGCTGGAGTATGCTGAAGCAGGTCCATCGGGAAGCTTTGCAGAACCAGGCAGGCCCTGGAGGAAGGAGAGGGGTCACCTTGGCTCTGCCCAAATCCCCCACCCCCAGGAGATGAAGAAGTAAGTTCTGGGGCCTTAGTGAGGCTGGGGGCTTGCTGTGGTCACTGCTTTTCCAGTCTTCTAAGCGGCTGCAGAAAGTAGACCAGACGCAGCAAAACGTTCCCTCCTGGAAAGTCCTCCCCCAACCAGGAGCCCCTGGGGGCCCAGAGCTGCCAGCCTGCCAGTCTGATCAAGCCCCGGCTGCACACAGAGTCCAGCGGGTCTGACCCACTGGACAGGCTCTCGCAGTCTTGGCCAAACTGACTGGCCCAGGGGCTGGCAGGAGGTCGTTAAAAAATTAGAACGAACATCTGGTACATTTTCAGAACACAAAACTTTATCCTATTTTTAATCAAAACCACATTAAAAAAATATTCGCCCTGGGACAAACTGCCCCCCGGCCTCGGCCCACGTCCAGCTACCAGTCATGGGCAGAACCCTGGCCCTGGGGGCTGTGTCCTCCTACCCCCTCTCCAGAGCTGAGCTCACTTCATCCCGCCCCTCCTGGCACCTACGGCACACCTGAGACCCCCAGCCCCATCTCCCTTCCAGTCCTACTTCCCGCCCAGCCTCCGTGCCCGGGGCTTCCCAGGAGGACCCCAGCCAGGACAATAAGCCCGGCTAGCCTGCTGCCGGCCTCAGGGACAGGTCGCCAGGCCAGGGAAGACCTTGGCTGCCAGCAGGCTCCACGTAAGGCTGGGAGTGGGTGGGATGGAAAGCAAGTCTCTGGAGAGTAGAGAGGGAAGGGGAAGTAGAAACAACCACTTAACATCTATTTAGAGCCTGGGAGCATTTGTGGAAGCCATCCCCATTACTGTTGAAAAGATGCAAATTTGGTGAAATCATCAGCTGTATGGCTCCAGGCTGTTTCCCGAGCACCCTGATTTGGAACAGGAGGGAAGGTATTAGTGTAAGACACCAGCAAGGCCAAGTTCATGTTGCTCAGAGGTAGCCCCTAACCAAACTCCGCCAAGTGCTGCAAAAGGAGATTTGTTATCTCGGGAAGACGGTTCATCCAACGAAGCCAAAAAAAATAAAAACACAAAAAAACAGTCCTTAAGGCTGGTTGCAGGGGAGCAACAGACAGGAGGCAAGCCCACCTCGCAGAGCATGAAGAAGGTGGATTGCGCGCCCTCAACCCCACTTCCTCGGCGAAGGGGCTCACTTCACTGCAGCGTGAAAGGCAATTAACGGCAAAGATATTTTTCCAGCCCTGTTTTAAGTTCCACATCAAATATTCTTTCAGACATTCAAGAATACACTTATCTACAAATGAAGGGCATAAGCTATGCTATTGATTTTTGCGTAGGATCTGCTCTTTATGGAACGCATCTGAGCGACTCCAGCAGATACAGTGAAATCTCGCCTTCCATTAGAAAGAACCCCACAAATGACTTCATGCAAAGAGATAATCCATCCTGGTTCCTCAGGCTTTTCTGACCTCTTACCCCCCCACCCCCACCCCGTTCCAGTTGGCAAAAGTTTGGGGGCAAATTAAAACGGTTAAGCACGGTAGTAGGTTTAATGCAGAAAATTATTCTTCGTGCCGGCACCATAGCAAAGTCTTTTAAGTGATGCGGTTACAAGGGACCTAAAAAGCCACAGCCTATAAAGGAACTATTTCATCAATTTGCTGAGTATAAATTCTACCTTAAAACTCCAGCCCGCCAGGATCAGGACATAAAGTAGCCTTTCAGTCAAGTGCTTTGAGCAGTGTGAAACAAGACGTCTATAAACTATTTTACTGGGTTTTCATGTTTAGTGAATTTGAAATAAGTTTAATGGGAAAACAAAAACGTAGTGAGATTACAAGCCGTTACTGGATTCCTTCTTTTCAGACTCTGGTCCTGCTGGCTTTGTGTTACCTTTTCCTTCATTTTAAACAATTGAGGAAGGCACTGGGAATTGTGGAAGATGGGTTTTAGGTTGCTACCACGTGAAATAGTTGATTCAGCTTATAACTTGGTAAGGAATGGAACTTGAAGTAGGCTCTGCGTGCGAGTGTGTGTGTGTGTGTGTGTGTGTGTGTGTGTGTGCACGCACGCCCCGTGCGCATGTGTGCGTGTTTTGTAGGAAGGAACTCCGAAAGCCAGGAAAAATGGAGGAAGCTGTTAGGATACAACTATATTTATGTATTGTGTATTTAGTTTTCTTTCATCTTCCCCTCAGAGGATGGAGAGGGTGCGGTAATTTTCAAAATATTGCAAAAGACATTTCTACAAATCGCTTACCTTGACTGCTCATATACGCTAAGCAGCACAGAATAAGCGAGGGGACCCTTCAACGCAAAACACCTTTTTTTGCATTTTCTGTAACAATGTAAAAGCCACTCTTATGACAAGAAGTCTGGTAGCTCACCCTTTCATTTCTAATTTAACCACAGCCTATATAACATAATCCGAAAAATGTGGGGCATGATTAGTATAAAAATCAAATACAGTAGAGGCTTTTTGAATACTCCAAGAACAAAACAAAACCAAAAAAGAAGAGAGGAAGAAAACATGGCAGGCATCGGAATATATGCAGTATTTCTTTAATATTTCATTTTAAACTACCTAATTGTGTTTTTAAGCTTCGGTTCCTGTAATTTTGCAAGACGAGGCATTCCAGTGAGAAAACATATGGTGAGGGATTTTTAAATCACATAGCAGGAGTGCATCACACACTTATCTGCCGTTTTAGTGTCACAAAAATCCACCACTGAATTTATCCAGTCACCCATTAAAGAAAGAAAAGAATTAAAGGAAAAGGAGGTTTTAAATCCCCTAATGCTACAAGAAGGAGTGAAATATGGTATCAAGTTCATGTCGGAGGGGTGGTGGAGCTTCCTGACTTTTTACAACACCAGCAAGTGGCAATTAGCAATCTGAAGCTGAGAGTAATTTCAGGGGCACAGCACAAGCTGGCCACCAAGTCCAACTTCAGCACCTTCACCACGTAGCTTTCCGAGGTGGTCCCTCTGGAGGGTCAGTTTTAAGTTAGCTAGGTGGGTAGGCAAAAAGATTGGATAGATATTGGTGGGGGGGGGGTGGTAGATGGATAGATAAGGAGATGAATGCACATCTGCTTTTATTTTTAAAGTCCCTTTGTAATTGTCGCTTAAAAAATAGTTGCCTCTATATTAAAGGATAACTGTCTTGCAACAATGTTTTGTTTTGTTTTTCTGGGAAAGAGACTGATCTGCAACTCAGGTGGGTACTGCAGTGGCAGTAAAGCTCTGGGAGTGACAAACTTTCACATTTGCAAGTAAGATCTAGAAAAGGATTCCAAACACTTGAATGTTTACAAAGACCACGCAGTTCCACATACCCCATGAGTGTGTGTGTGCACGTGTGTGAAGCCCTCTGGGTTCACATGCGTGCAGGGAGATGGGGGCGAGGGCAGAGGCTTGGCGACAGGAAGCAATGCATCTCATTATTCAAATTACAGTCAGATTCCTCCTTAAATTACGCTGGTGTCTCTTATCAGAAATTGTTTCCTATACTATAATCTGCTGCAATAAGTGGACATTAATTAATGCTAAATTACAATGGAATTACGTATTATATCCACATGAATACTGAATGACTCCATTATGAATATTATTACAGTAAATATTAAAGGACCTGCAAGGGGCTTGTCACTGATTGCCAAGTGTTAATAGCTACCTCCGATCTTAAGTTAATATCAACTTAAGTTAAATACAACAGCCAAACAGTGAATCTTCGATGAATGCTGCTTCAAAAATGTAGCCCGAGACCTGATAAGCGAAGCTGAAACACAGCCGACCAACTCCTTCTCGAAGTCTGATTTATCCCTGTGACAGGACCGTTCGTTTCCTGGCTTAGAATTCCATTCAAGCTCTAGTCTCTCGGTACAGATGTGTGTGGCTTCCTCGCTCAGCTAACGTTTTAAAAAATCCACGCACAACTTCGCTGGAGTCTCTCGTTTTGGTGGGTGGTCATTTCGTCTTAGGAAGGAAAATCCTTAACCCTTTCCCACTTTCCACTTAAACGATTTCAGAATACCCTGGTGGCATTTTTTTGTTTTTGCAAGGTGAAACAGAGTGAGAAGAGGTAAGGTGTTAATCTTGATAATTAGTGCACAAAAGCAATTAGGGGTCTAAAATACCTTAAGGCACAGAAAGCGATTTTTGTGTTTATTTGCTTACCTTATTAAGTTAAATATCTGTCTGAATTAATCGCTAATGAAAGTGAAGAAGACTCAATAACGACGAGCGTAATGAACAGCCCTGTCAGTTGCATTTTACAGGGTCCCAAATCATCGAAGGTTGCAAGCCGACTCGCTATTCAAAATTACTTTTCTGCCCAATTTTCTGTTTGCAAAGCAGTAAATTATTTTCATTTATTGTGCTTATTTAAGCACTTAAATGGCTGTGAACGGAGCACAGGCACACTTTAAAAATATAGAACCATTACACAACTCTACTGCTAGAAATTCCCGTTATTTTCCCCTGAAGCCTGCTTCCCCTACTTTTCTAATCTCTCTTTTACAACAATTCATGAAAAAGACCATTATTACATTGAACATGTTTTAATAAGTTATTTATTATTTAACATACTTTAGGAGGCAGGGCCGTGGAAGTTACCTTACACACACTAAGAACAGCCTCTTTCATAATTGTCCAGTTGCCTAAGCCTAAGTGCTCAAGTTTCCCCAAATAAAATCATGCTGTTTTTCACCAGAAACAAATAAACCATGCTTTCCACCATTACTCACATCATCAATATGTATATTGGAAGAGATCGATGATACCAATTATTGCCTTTGAAAATTATCATTGAACGTATTTACCTCCTTTAATATTTATTTGAAATCAGGAGCCACCCTTTTTTTTAAAATGTGCAGCATCTCTTACAAACAAACCACTGTCTTAAGTTACACTTAACGGCCCGGGGGCCCAGCATGGAGGAAGCGCTCCCTGGTATGTTCTTTGCACACTTACAAAGCACTGCAGCTATAGCACTAGGCAGCCAGTTGACCACTGCCAAAGCCAGAGGTGGCCCCGATTCATCAAGCTGGAGTTAAGAGTGCATAAAAAAAAGAAAAAAAAAAGCCACAAGAAGGGCGTCATAGATAGACTTATAGTAGCAGGAAAGGAGCAAACGAAGGAAAAGGAAAGACTCTTGGCAATAGAGAAAGGAAGAGATCTCAGTGACGCAGCTTGCTAGATCAGGATCAAGTGGCAGGTTCAAGTATTTCTTTTCAAATCCTTCAGATTATTGCCATACAAACTCTCCTATGTTTCAAACACAGACAGACGCTCTGCACCACGTTTCTCTGTGGCCCGCACGCATGTACACGCACAACACAGCGTATGTGCTGGCTCTCACATGGCTCATTTCCTGAGAAATGGTGGTATTTTTCAAAAGTGATTTCAACCAATTTGTGGGGGGGAGGGGCGGGGGTGAAGACAGCCATATTTATTATTCAGACCTAACGATTTCAATGTATTCTCCCCAAAG
>NC_137162.1:3732671-3737671 GCF_951394435.1 Stenella coeruleoalba | reverse complement strand
CTCTACACCACACACATCAAATTGTACACCCGCTTAGAAAGTGCAAGGGCCCCAAAGGTCACCCTGACAACCTCCTCGGTTCACGGGGAGAACAAGGGAAAGGACAGGAAAGGATTTCCCCAAGATCACAGGTTAGGAGAAGATGGCATTCACCCTAGGGCTTGGGAGTCAAATTTCTGACCTCTCTCCACTCAGTCAAAATGTTCATAGATATTTGTTTAATTTCATTTGTGTTTCCCATACACAAAGGGAGGAGCAAAGACAAACGAGGCACCGTTATACTCCAAGAGGTCCTGGTCGCCAGTGAGGCTGAGCCTTGAGAACAGGCTACAGCGTTGCCCTCAACCCCAAGTGGGCTGGGCAGAGCCTGGGGGCAGGGGGCCCGCCTCCAGCTGAGGGGAGCAGCGGGTGGCGTGGAAGCCTGGCGCAAGGTCAGGCCACGTGCCTCCTCTTGGCAGGAAGAACCTGCCTTCTACACGGGAAAGGAAAGTACCACACGTCCTGGGGGAAATTCTGGCAGACTCTTCCATAAACATAAGATCCCTCTCCTGCTCGGTCTCTTATGAATGGCTGAGGGGAGAAGGCAAGGCGTCGAGCCGACCCCTGGGCTCACGAGACAGGCCTGGCGTGGCCACGGCTCCGCAGCAGATGGGACTGCGTCTCACAGCCCACCCAGACCTGGATCTTCACACTACTTCCTGGAAAAAACTATGTCCATACACTGCTTGAAAGATGGGACAAACGAGACCCTAAGCCACTTGCCCAAGGACAGCGAGAGGGGGAGTGGGTGACCCCTTGACCCCAAGCACAGAGCTCTTTCCACAAAACCATGTGGACACACTCTAATCAGACAGGCTACAGCCCAGAGCCACACTCCAGCCCCACTGGGCCTGCAAGTCACGTGAGGTAGAGGCGTCAGGTGCCCGCGCGCGTGGGAGAAGCGTGAGCTCAAAGTCAACTCTTACAAGTAAACTAAAAGCAATATTTGATTTACATTGTATGTGTTTTATAAGTGTATCATTTATATGTATGTCATATTTTGTATTATATATGTATGTGTTTGTGTGTGTCTGAGTGTGGAGAGAGAGGAGGGAGGGAGAGAAGCGAGTGTGAATATAGAACGTGTGTGTGTAGTAGTTGTAGCCGTAGTAGTAGGTAGTGGTAGTAGGCAGTGGTAGTTGTAGATAGTGGTAGTAGGTGGTAACAGTAGGTAATAGGTAGTAGCAGTAGTAGGTAGTAGTAGTAATAGGTAGTGGTGATAGTAGTGATAGTAGTAGGTAGTGGTAGTGGTAGTAGTAGTAATAGGTAGTGGTGGTAGTGGTAGTAGTAGGTAGTGGTGCTGGTAGTAGTAGTAATAGGTGGTAGTAGTAGGTGGTCGTAGCAGGAGGAGGTGGTCCCCATCCACAACAGCTTAGGCACACTTATCAACTCGTCAGACCACATGCTCATTGCCCACCTGCTGGCGCATATGTCCAGGTGAGTGAACCAGTCTGGCCAGAGCAGAGAGGGAAAGAAGATGATGGGGCGATGAGACCAGGAAAAGGAACTGCAAATGCAGGAGAGCAGACAAACCGTAACTCGCCTTTCCTGTGTCTGCTGCGGATCCCATTCAAGAACCCCCTTTCCCACCCTTTCTGCGCCCCTGAGCTCTTCTAATAGGTGGTGCTGCCCCCGCATGCCTCAGCTCTGCATTGCGCGTCGTGTTTCCAGGAGTAAACATACTCGTGAGCGTCTTCACGTGTGGACTTCTCTGTCCATGGAGTGTGCCCTGGAGAATAGTCACTCCCCAGCCTGGCAATGGAGGTGCGTACCCCAGGCCAGGCTACAGAGTCTGGCTGTGAATCTTAATGCCAGGCCTTGCTCCCGAGGAACTTCACCATGCCCATCCTCACATATCCCATCTGTAAAATGGGTAAGTAACAGCATCTCCCTCAAAGGGACATTACACGATCACAGGAAGTGCTCAGCTCACTGTCTGGTGCACGGTAAGTGCCCAGCGAATGAGATGCAGTGGGAAACCTTTGGTAGCAGCAGCTGTGCCGGCAACAACTGTGTGATTTCTCATCGCTCATCCTCAGTTTCCCTGTCTGTACAATGGGGGCTACAGCCTCGACTCTGCCTGAGTTTCATGTGGCTTAGGGCCATGCACATAAGGGGCCCGGCATACAGTAGATGCTCAACTTATTTTGTCTGTGAGGAACAGGCCTCTATATTTATATCCCCAGAGAGCTTTGCCTGATGTAATAGCCACTCTACAAACACTCGACTCATTGAGAAGATAATTCCTTGCGATAATTACATGTATTCATACCGATACAAACTACCTCCACTCACCCATTTAAAGAGAAATAAAAACAAAAGATGAAGCTTCCCTGATGGCAAAGGAGCGCCCAGTCAACAAGCATCACTTTGCAGAGCCCCGTGGGGCCAGGCCTGCGGTGCTCAGTGGCACGTCTGTGTACACGCTTCCGTCAGAAGAACTATTCCATCTGCCTCGCCTCATTTTTAAAGGTTTGCAGGTTTTCAGGCTCCAAAAGTATCATTATATTTGGAATGGAATTTTTCCTCCTCCACCAGCGATGTAATAAAATCTTCAAGTCTGAGAAAAAGTCAGGAAAGTTCAAATGTCAACCAGGTTAACATTAAAATTGTTAGAAAACAGGAACCGCAATTTGGGGATTGAAAAAGAGGTAGAATTCATGTTGTAAGTGCAAGTGATCTGGAAATAGATGTTTATCTTGGCCATTTTCAGGGAAGTGACATCATAGTGCACGTCTACTGGGATATTAGTTCTGCGCTTTTCAATCCAGATTTTGGCACTAAAGTTGGCAAAATGAGACCATTTTGTTAAACTGGCGTCCACCTCCCCAGCCCATTACAACACACCTATGACACGACTCGAGAACAATGGGTGAAAAACGGGCTATAAACCAGGAATGGCCTGCTTCATGTAAAGTGGATTTTATAGTGCAGGTGTACCTGCATTTATCGATACTGTGAAGCAGCTAGATCGTGGTGCTGTAAAGCATAACATTTGTTTAAAAAGAGAGAAGGAGAAAGAGAAAGACATATCCACCTACGAGTTTAAAACACGCGATCACAAGGCATTCTCAAGCCAACTGGGCACTTTATTCAAAGATTTGCCATTTTATCCTCTGACGTTTTCTACATTTATTTCAGAAGCTTCCTAAGATATGTGAAACAGAAAGGCAATTTGGGGGAGAAAAAAGAAAAAAGGGCTTTGTGGAACTGTAAAAGCAGTTTCCATGCCCCTCTCAGGAAGAGCCAGATACTTAAGTGCCTGGAACCCGTGAACGTGGATGACCTGCCACGGGGTGGTGGGCTTGGCGGTGGGCGGGAGGGCTGCCCATCTCGGGTAGGAATGGGAAAAACTCCGAATAGGAAATCCTGCAGGAGTTTTTATTGCCGATTTCCTTTCGGGAAGATGGCATTGTTTCTGCCTACAATGACTAGGGAAGGGTGTAAGTTGGATGGGTTGACAGCATCCTTCAAAGCACCCGCTGGCTGCAGGAGTCGGTGGCGGCTGAGCAGGTCTGAGCTATTTATAAGTAAGATCGTGCCGGTGCCCAAGTTTCCCTTCCCTAGAAAGGGTTTTTGGCATCGTGTTTTGATTAAGAAAACACAATGCAAGGGTATCTCCCTGCCTGCAGCGCTCTGTGTTTAAAAGTCAAATTCTTGCCCCTCCTACCGGCAGCAGCTCCAGAAGCACTGCTCTGAGCGGTCAGGCCAGCGGACACCCCACCTGCTCCACAGGCCAGGAAAGGGCAGCTTTGAACACTTCCTCTCCTTCTCCTTGACACATTCTTTACCAAAAACCATTCCCCAGTGTCAGTGGACTCGGACACAATAGAATTCCGTCCGCCGGGTTAAAGGAGGGCCCACATTTAGAGCGACAATAAAACAAATGTTTAAAAAACCCATTATTGGTTTCATTTCAATGCTGCTCTCTGTTCCTCCTCGGCGCCAAATGCCGTCCGCATGCTCAGGGCAGATGTTGTCACAGCTGCAGAGCTGACAGTCTGCAGAGTGGGCCCCACCGCTAGGGATCCCAGGGGAGTGACCCGGCACGATAGGAGGCAAGGACAACGGCGGCAGAGGGGCACTCTCTCTCCAACACAAAGCTGAGTGCAGCACTACCCTGCCGCCAGCCTTGCCGTGGCTCCCTACTGCTGCTCTCCGGAAAACTCGCTCAGCGGAGCTCTGCTTCATTCTCAAAGCCTGCCTGTCTCCACTCTCCTCCTTCCGCCAACTACGGATGCTCCAGCCAGGCCTGCCAAGCAACTTAGAGAGGCACACAGCAAAGCAAATGGTTTCCAGCTCACTCTTTGAAATGCTGCCCCCTTCTTGTTGGTCTGGCAAACTCCTCTTCATTCTTCAAAACCCTACGCAGCTTCTCCTCCTCTGTGAAGCCTTCCTTGACCCAACCATAGTCAAAGTTAATCCTTCTGTACAACATCTGCATTTAGATATCCCTCTCACGTGTTCTAGTTATTGCAGTGTCATATCAGGGTCCAGATCCATGTCCACGTGTCTGCCCTTGGGGATCCCCCAGTCCACTGGTGAGGCAAAGCCTGGGTTTTATTAAACCTTTTATCCTCCACACCTGGCATGGTGTCTGGCACAGATAGATGTGGAAGGAAGAGAAGGAGCGAAGGAAGGCAGGGACCAAAGGAAGGTTGGGGGTGAAGGGTAAGGAATTACACCCAGCTGTGCCACCTCCAGTGTGAAAACGCACCCAGGAAGCTAGCTTTGGAGCTACTGAGTGATCTCCACGGTGGGCTTCTCTACTTGTCTCCTCCTGAAAGTCTGTAGAGTGTGAGAAGGCTGAGGTTAACTTTGCGCTGAAGAAACCAGAGTCCTCACAGCCAGAGAGCAAGTGCCTTCCACTTCACGTGACACATATTTGCCCTGCATCTACTGGGTGTCAGGAACTCAAAAAGTAATGTCTCAGTCAGAAAAGAATGTGAAAAAGACAGGAG